>NW_020524678.1:0-37727 GCF_003368295.1 Carassius auratus
TATATATATATATATACAATTGAATATTTATATTTAATTTTTTTTATTCAGTGTACAGTAATAATAAATAATAAGTAATAATAACAATAATAATAAATGCATTTTATTTAGCGCCTTTCAAACCACTCAAGGTCACCGTACAACAAGTAACAACAGTAACAATATTAAACAAAAAATAACAGGCAAATAACAATGTCATAAAAAACCACAATAATATTAGAATAGCACAACATATGTGGAATACTATATTAAAGACTTTATATATAGGCTTTATGAACAGATAGGTTTTGAGAGATTCTTGAATACTAGCATCCCTCCTCTTGTACGACGGTTTGAGGAATATATCTTCCAGATAGTACCGCCGCTCCTATATGCAGAATACGCAGTCTTCGTAGGCACCAACTCCCAGAGGGGCACCATCCCAGTAGCTCAAAAAAAATAAAACATGCGCCATTCTCTCCACGCGCTCGCGACCGCTCGGACATTGGATGAATGTTCGTATTGATGGATGGACATCTATGCCCGGGTAAAAGACATCAGCAATCCGGCACAGAGAAAAGAAAAATAAAGTAAAAAACAAAACAAACAGGCATAAAGTGGCTTGACATTGGACATTCGAGAGTCTCAAATTTAGGGACCGTCTCTAAGTTACATGTGATATTGTATACACTTTCTAACGTCAGTAGCATTTGAAGAGAATGACTTACAGTCATAAAAACAACTGTAATTGTTCATCTAGGTGACAGCTATAATGCACCATTAAATTAAATGTTTGATATTTATTAAAACAAACTGTAAGTCATATGTAAATATGCTACTTTTTCACATGGGCTCAAAAGCAAATTTGAAGCTCAATAGCATTTGAGGAAAAAGACTTGCAGTCATAAAACAATTGTAATGTGTTCATTTAGGTGTCAGCTACGATGCACAACTTATACATTTTTTATATATATTAAAATAAAGTGTTACTAAAGTTATATATATATATTGTTCTGTGTATGTGATTTCAAAGTCTAGACGGGTTGGATTAACCCTTTAACTGCCATTCCCTTAAAATTTGATTGCCAGAGGGTTACTGTAAATGCTTATGCCCGCTGGGCACAGTTTTCCCGATGCCACCGGGGTGGCGTTGCACTGACGGTGAGCCCGCCATCGCTGCTGCAGCTATATTTAGGGCCAGCCTGGCGAGGGGCCCTATTGTTTTCTTAGGATTATTAGGGCTCAAGCCCAAAGGGCGAGAGGCCTATTGTTTTCCTTAGGATTATTTTTATTATTATTATTATTATTATTATTATTATTATTATTTTTTTTCCAACGTCTCGGGGGCTTTTGGGGCCCTTAACGTGCTTAAAAAGTCTTGAAAATTGGCACACAGATTGGAACCTGCGGCCATTAGGGCCGGGCAGAGACTGATACACGGGCGTGGCACAGGGGCTCTACAGCGCCCCCTGGAATATGGAGGGCCATATATCATACATTCTTGCTCGTAGACGTATGAAACTCGGTACACATATAAATCTCATCAATCCAAACAACTTTTGTATTGCATATCATAGGCTCCGCCCAACAGGAAGTTGGCTATTTAGGGTTTAGTATTACAAATTTTTCGTCAAAAGTTGTGGGGGCTTTTGGGGTCCTTAACATACTCAAAAACTCTGAAAATTTGCGCACACTTTGGGAATCTGTGGCCTTTAGGAGCCTGCAGAGGCTGGGACCCGGGCGTGGCACAGGGGGCTCTACGGGCGCCCCCTGGAACACAGTCAGAAATGTTGATGTATAGCTCACACATACTTGCACATATTCATATGAAACTCAGTACACATATAGATCTCATCGTGCCGAACAACTTTCGTATTGCATGTCATAGGCTCCACCCAACAGGAAGTCAGCTATTTAGAGTTATGTAAAAAGCGCATGCTCTGGAATTTGAAATACTTGTCATAGGTTTTTTTCTCGATTGCCGCCAAACTCGGTCAACATGATCTCAAGACACTGGGGATGAAAAATTGCCAGGGGATTTTTGATATCTCGAACGGTTTGCTCGTGGCGAGGCGTTGAAATTATGGCGAGAAATTAGAAACAGGAAGTGTCTAATACCGTCCACATACATTTCCTGATTTTAATCAAACTTCATCAGATTATTCGTTGTATGATGTCGATCGCATATATGTGACTATTAGGAGTCAAAGTTATAGCGCCACCAACTGGCAGAAGGAAGTGTGTCATTTTCAAAATGATTTGAATTCAGCATCTTATTATTACTCGATTTGCTTCAAACTTCATCAGAATAATGTTAAAACACAGCCGATATAAATCTGCAAGGGGGATATTGATATCTAAAAAATTGTTGGCGTGGCAACATGTCAAACTGGAATACTTCTCAGGTGATTTTGAGGCAAATAACAATACTTAGAATTTCACAAAACTCTGAACACACATCAGTATTTCTGATAGGAACTTAAATTGTGAATGGATTTTGGATAGCTTGAATGGTTTTGCCGTGGTGATTTTTTTAAATGACCTTACAAAGGGAATCATTATTGTATTTTTAAATTGCAGCTTCCAAACACGTCAAAGAATTTTTTCATACAGATGAAAAAGTCATTCTGAGGAAATATGCATAGTTTCACGACTTTACAACACTGTATGGATAACAGAAAATTAAAAAAACTGTCAGACATCTCATCTCACTCTGTCCCTCAGTTTGAGTATATGTGCTTCAGACTTCCATTGTCTGAGAGAAATAGCGCCCCTACAGGTTCAATTCCCGGACTTTTACTTTCACTTTTAAATCGGTTAAAAATACAAACAAATACTTAGATTTAATTCACACTGACAAGCTAAACCAACATATCTGATTATTACCGGTTCAGGGCTCATGGATAAATTATTTCTGGCCAGAGATACGTGAGAAATAGGAGAGATGAATCACCGCTGTGATCACGAGCGTCTGGAGTAAAGAGCTCAGAGAAAACGAATTTATTCCTGTTTTAAAGCTTTTAAAAATAAATTATTACAGCGATATCACACAATCAACCAATTAGAACACACCAAGAGCTAAATTCAGATGTTTTTGAACTGTTTGTGTGAAAATGAAATATTTGTGGCTGCCTATCTGAAATCACCGCCTCCGATCAGCGCGTACAGTGTCGAGCTCAAAACAAACGAATTTATTCTTGTTTAAGAGCTTTTTTAAATAAAATATTACCACAAATGCACACAATAAACCCATTGTAACACTACAAGAGCTAAATGCAGGTGTTTGTGACCTGTTTAAGTGTGCAAGACTATTTGAAAGCGCGACTGGCAGAATAACATATATCTTCGAGCTGCAGGTTTCTGTCTTTCGTCGTACGAACGAACACATCACGGACAAGATTATTTCAAAATACATAATAGCTTGGCGAATATAAACGAAAACAGCCACGTGAACATAAACTGGATCTACTGGATTTGAATATTAAAGTGACCACATTTACCACTTGCTTCTGTCTTCAATTTTAATCTATATAAAAAAGGAAACTCATTCGACTTGGCTGCTTTTTTAATGTGTGCGTATTTATTTATTTATCTTTTTATACATTTTGTATAATTTCATAGTTTGTGTATTACAATTATGAAAACAAAAATAAATTTAGCCACTCACATAGAAATAGCTTAGGCCTTAACCTTTTTCTGTCAGTTTTAGGGATTTTTAAAAATCCTAAAAAAAACTTATTTGTGCTGCAAATAATAATTTCAAACTCATTTGATACTGACCTATGACATCCTGTGACATTATATTTATTTGAATTTACATAATCTCATAGATGTAACAGTAAATCTGTTCAGCTCACAGATCAATACTAAGCTGTAATGCAAGCAGAACTTTCACAAATGCTTATGAGTCATTTAAGGATTTGATAACACTGTAAAATAATGTCTAATTTGTTAACATTAGCAAATTCATTGATAACACTTTATAATAACTGCACTCATTAGTAAATAGTCAGTTCATGCTTTATAAAGCCTTGTCCCAATATTAATAGTCAGTAGTAAGCAGTTTATAAATACAGCTATAAATAGCTTGTCCTTGGTTTATAAGCACATTTATTAAAAAGGAAAGTAAGTTATCTTCCTATGAAAAATAAAAGATAAAAATAAACAAACAACAACACAGATTGATACAGAACTCAGAAATTTTATTGTGGATTTATGATAAAGCCTGTAAATGAATTCATACTCCTCCTCATACTACTCCATACTCCTTTTTCAACATGATGCCAATATACTGAGATGTTAAATTGTGAATGGGTTTAGGATAGCTTAAATGGTGTTGCCATAGAGATTTATTAAAGTAACATAAAAAATACAATAGTTATTTTACTATATCTTTAAAATTTTTCATTCTAACTCTTCATAATTTTTTATATAAGTAGAAGTCCTCATTTGAAGGAAGCACAGTAAGTTTCATAGCTTTATCATTTTCAAGAGCCAGCATAAAATTAAAACTATCATAACTTATAAATCAAGCTTGCAATTCTTAGTACCTATAATGGCCACCAGAGGGAGCTATAGGATTACTTTTAAATAATTATTGGAGAAACGAGTATGATTTAAATAATTTATAGAAATCTTTCAAATAAAATAATATGTATTTTAGGAATTTTACTGATAAAATGACCCTCACTTAATTAGAATAACAAGCTGAAGTATTGTGAACTGTATATTAAGAATAATTCTTAATAGGCTTTATGGACAGATACGTTTTAAGTGACTCTTGAAGGTTCAGCACCACATCCTCTTTTACCACTGTTTAAAGAATTAATCTTACAGAACAGGTGTGAATGAATTTTGGATAGCTTGAATGGTTTTGTCGTGGTGATTTTTTTAAATAATAGTAAAAAAGGAACCAGTAAAAAAAAGTGCAGCTTCTAAACACTTCAAAAAAATGTACACATAGAAGACAAGTCATTCTGAGGAAATATGCATAGTTTCATGACTATACAACATTATATGGATGACAGAAAATTAAAAAACATACATCTGATGTCACTCTGTCCCTCTGTCACTGTGTGTGTGTGTTTGTGTGTGTTTTAAGTGAATTAGGTGTGAAACTATCAGTGAGCATTTAGTCTCCAGCGCCAACATTTTACAGAACTGCCACTTTCCTGGAGTCTCAGAATTACAATGTGTCAGGTTCTGAGAGATCTAAGATTCCAAAAAATTATTTAATTAGAATACCATGAAGTATTGTGAAATACTATATATTAAGACTTTATATATAGGCTTAATGAACAGATTAGAGTGACTCGTGAAGGACCAGCACCACCTCCTCTTGTCCGATGGTTTGAGGAATATATCTTCCAGAATCTGGGATTAAGATTTAGGAGCTCATTTTTATTCCACCTCCTTTCCTGAAAGTCTGTCTTGCAGAATTGACTAAAAATTAATCTTCACATTAATTCCTAATTCTTTTGCAATTCTTTTGTCAGTTCTTCTTGACCTGTTTTTCTCTTCCAGCTTTCCTGGACTATTGTATAGCACTCATAAATGATTAAATAAAAAATAATGGTAGTTATTAAGATTGATATGGTTTGGAATTGGTAAAATGTGCTTGGAAAAAAAATCACAATAAAACAATGTTTTAATGTTTAAGTTTGGAATATTAACTGACATGAATGAATGCTATATAAATATTGTTCATGTTAACATAATGTTTATAAATGAAATCTTATTGTAAAGTGTTACTAAAGTTATATATATATATATATATATATATATATATATATATATATATATATATATATATATTGTTCTGTGAATGTGATTTTAAAGTCTAGATGATTCGGATTAACCCTTTAACTGCCATATCAAGTTCAAGTTCTAGTTCAAGTTCAATTTATTTGTATAGCGCATTTACAACAGCCTCCTGGCTGACCAAAGTGCTTTAACATAAGAGCAAGAATATTACACATACATAAAAATAGACCAGACAAAAAATTTAAAACCACCCATTTCAAAATGTAGCATAACACAGTAGTCAGTACACTAAGGAAAATAAAAAAGTTTTTAGCAAAGATTTAAAAATAGACAAGGAAGGGGCCAGTCTGATCTCTAAAGGCAGGGTATTCCAGAGTCGTGGCCCAGCCACTGCAAATGCACGCTCCCCTCTACGCTCCCCTCTATCCTTTAAAACCTCACTGCCAGAGGGATATTGTGAATGCATGTGCCCGCTGGGCACAGTTTACCTGATGCCACCGGGGTGGTGATGGCATTGGTGGCTTGAGCCCGCCATCGCTGCTTGCAGCTATATTTATTATTATTATTATTATTATTATTTTCCAACGTCTCGGGGGCTTTTGGGGCCCTTAACGTGCTTAAAAAGTCTTGAAAATTGGCACACAGATTGGAACCTGCGGCCATTAGGGCCGGGCAGAAACTGATACACGGGCGTGGCACAGGGGCTCTACAGCGCCCCCTGGAATATGGAGGGCCATATATCATACATTCTTGCTCGTAGACGTATGAAACTCGGTACACATATAAATCTCATCAATCCAAACAACTTTTGTATTGCATATCATAGGCTCCGCCCAACAGGAAGTTGGCTATTTAGGGTTTAGTATTCAAATTTTTCGTCAAAGTTGTGGGGGCTTTTGGGGTCCTTAACATACTCAAAAACTCTTGAAAATTTGCGCACACTTTGGAATCTGTGGCCTTTAGGAGCCTGCAGAGGCTGGGACCCGGGCGTGGCACAGGGGCTCTACGGCGCTCCCTGGAACACAGTTAGAAATGTTGATGTATAGCTCACACATACTTGCACATATTCATATGAAACTCAGTACACATGTAGATCTCATCGTGCCAAACAACTTTCGTATTGCATGTCATAGGCTCCGCCCATCAGGAAGTCAGCTATTTAGAGTTATGTAAAAAGCGCATGCTCTGGAATTTGAAATACTTGTCATAGGTTTTTTTCTCGATTGCCGCCAAACTCGGTCAACATGATCTCAAGACACTGGGGATGAAAAATTGCCAGGGGATTTTTGATATCTCAAACGGTTTGCTCGTGGCGAGGCGTTGAAATTATGGCGAGAAATGAGAAACAGGAAGTGTCTAATACCGTCCACATACATTTCCTGATTTTAATCAAACTTCATCAGATTATTCTTTGTATGATGTCGATCGCATATATGTGACTATTAGGAGTCAAAGTTATAGCGCCACCAACTGGCAGCAGGAAGTGTGTCATTTTCAAAATGCTTTGTATTCAGCATCTTATTTTTACTCGATTTGCTTCAAACTTCCTCAGAATAATGTTAAAACACAGCCTATATTAATCTGCTAGGGGGATATTGATATCTAAAAATATTGTTGCCGTGGCAACATGTCAAACTTGAATACTTCTCAGGTGATTTTAAGGCATATAACATGCTTAGAATTTCATGAAATTCAGAACACATATCAGTATTTATGATAACTAGACACTGGCAAAAGTTCATAAGAGGGCGTGGAAGAGGCACTCTATAGCGCCACCTTTTGTCAAAAGTGGGGGGGTTAGTTTTAGCTACAGACACCAAACTCGGTACAAAAATTGTTCTTATCAAGACGGACAACTTTCTAATTCACAGTCATCAGCTACGATCAACAGGAAGTCAGCTATTTTGATTTGAATGTGGATTTTTTTTTACATTTAGCTGTGAATTAATGCATACTGCTCAGAGGAGAGTAACACTATACACACCAAACTTTGTCTACATGATGCCAAAACATTTTAAACAACTTAAATTGCCAAAGGATTTTGGATAGCTTGAACGGTTTTGTCGTGGTGATTTTTTTAAATGACAGTAAAAATGGAATTATTAATTGTCCTGCATTTTTAAATTCCAAACACTTCAAAACCTTTTTTCATACAAAAAAAAAAGTCATTCTGAGTAAATATGGATAGTTTCACGACTTTACAACACTGTATGGATAACAGAAAATTAAAAAACTGTCAGACATCTCATCTCACTCTGTCCATCTGTTTGAGTATTATGTGCTGAGACTTACATTGTCTGAGAGAAAATGCGCCCCTACAGGTTCAATTCCTTAAAGGGAAATTCGACTGAAAGGGAGGAGACTCTCTTTTAGTTTCATTTTTAAATCGGTTAAAATACAAAATAATACTTGGATTTAATTCACACTGACAAGCTAAACCAACATATATGATTATTACCGGGTCAGGGCTCATTAATAATTGATGTGTGGTCAGTGATACGTGAGAAACACGAGAGATGAATCACCGCTCTGAGCATGAGCGTGTGGAATGACGAGCTCAGAAAAACGAGTTTATTTTTGTTTTATAGCTTTAACAAATAAAATATTAAAGCGATATCACACAATTCACCAATTAGAACACACCAAGAGCTAAATTCAGTGGTTTTTGAACTGTTTGTGTGAAAATGAAATATTCGCGGCTGCCTATCTGAAATCACCGCCTCCGATCAGCGCTTACAGTGTCACAAGTTCAAAACAAACGAATTTATTCTTGTTTAAGAGCTTTTTCAAATAAAATATTGCCATAAATGCACACAATACACCCATTATAACACAAGAGCTAAATGCAGGTGTTTGTGACCCGTTTAAGTGTGCAAGACTATTTGAAAGCGCGACTGGCAGAATATCTCTCGAGCTGCAGGATTCTGCCTTTCGTCGTACGAACGAACACATCAAGGACAAGATTATTTCAAAATACATAATAGCTTGGCGAATATAAACGAAAACAGCCACGTGGACATAAACTGTTAAGAAATAAATCTGAAGTGGATCTACTGGATTTGAATATTAAGTGACCGCATATACCAGCTGCTTCTGTCTTCAATTTTAATCTATATAAAAAATTAAACTCATTCATCTTGGCTGCTTTTTTAATATGTGTACGTATTTATTTATTATTTTGCTCTAACAAGACTTAATCTATATTTAATTAAATCAATTACATTTTATTTTACATTTGATTTGTCCATTTCTGCATCTAAACGCCTAAAAACCTAAAACATGCTCTGTTATACTATTGTTAGCAATTTCTTTATCGTCCAATTTATCTGGTGTACACTTTTATTTTCATAATAAACTTGTTTGTTAGATTATACACAGTTACAGTGGTCTATAATAAATATTAACAGGTTTTATTCAAGCTGTTTAGAATGAATGCAGTAGGCTAATTTTTTTAAATGTAAATCCAAAAAAAAAAAAAAAAAAAGTTTAAATAAATAAAAAACATTGGAAAAGAATAACTGTTGTACTTTTTTATACATTTTGTATAATTTTATTGTTTATGCATTATAGTTATAAAAACAAATAAATTTAGCAACTCACATAGAAATCTTAGGCCTTATCCTTTTTTGACAGTTTTAGGGATTTTTAAAAATCCTAAAAAAACTTATTTGTGCTGCAAATAATAATTTCAAATTAATTTGATACTGACCTCTGACATCCTGTGACATGATATTTATTTGAATTTACATAATTTCATGGATGTAACAGTAAATCTGTTCAGCTCACAGATCAAGACTAAGCTGTAATGCAAGCAGAACTTTCACAAATGCTTGTAGGTCAATAAAATCATTACAAAACATTTACAAATCATTTAAGGGATTTGATAACACTGTAAAATAATGTCTAATTTGTTAACATTAGTAAATGCATTGATAACACTTTATAATAACTGCACTCATTAGTAAATAGTCAGTTCATTCTTTATAAAGCCTTGTCCCAATATTAATAGTCAGTAGTAAGCAGTTTATAAATACAGCTATAAATAGCTTGTTCTTGGTTTATAAGCACATTTATTAAAAAGGAGAGTAAAGGGTCAGTTATCTTCCTATGAAAAATAAATAAAATAAAAATAAACAAACAACAACACAGATTGATACAGAACTCAGAAATGTTATTGTGGATTTATGATAAACTCAGCCTGTAAATGAATTAATTCTCCTCCAAGAAGACACAAGTAGTTCACACCAAACTGTTTTAACATGAAGCCATATACTGAAGATGTTAAATTTCAAATGGGTTTAGGATACCTTAAATGGTGTGGCCATAGCGATTTATTAAAGTAACATAAAAAAATACAATAGTTATTTTACTATATCTTTAAAATGTTTAATTCCAACTATTCATAATTTTTTATATACGTAGAAGTCATCATTTGAAGGAAGCACAGTAAGTTTCATAGCTTTATCATTTTCAAGAGCCAGCATAAAATTAAAACTATCATAACTTATAAATCAAGCTGGCAATTCTTAGTACCAATAATGGCCACCAGATGGAGCTATAGGATTACTTTTAAATAATTATTGTAGAAACAAGTATGATTTAAATCATTTATAGAAATCTTTCAAAGAAAAATAATATGAATTTTATGTATTTTACTGATAAAATGACCCTCACTTAATTAGAAAAACAAGCTGAAGTATTGTGAACCGTATATTAAGAATAATTCTTTATAGGCTTTATGGACAGATACGTTTTCAGAGACTCTTGAAGGATCAGCACCACATCCTCTTTTACCACTGTTTAAAGAATTTATCTTACAGAAGAGGTGCGAATGAATTTTGGATAGCTTGAATGGTTTGTCGTGGTGATTTTTTTTTTAAATAACAGTAAAAAAGTAACCAGTAAATGTATTTTATTTTTTTAAAGTGCAGCTTATAAATGCTTCAAAAAAATGTACACATAGAAGACAAGTCATTCTGAGGAAATATGCATAGTTTCATGACTATACAACACTATATGGATGATAGAAAATTAAAAAACTATCATACATCTGATGTCACTCTGTCCCTCTGTCACTGTGGGTAATGTGTGTGTGTGTGTGTGTGTTAAATGAATTAGGTGTGAAACTATCAGGGAGCATTTAGTCTCCAGCGCCAACATTTTACAGAACTGACACTTTCCTGGAGTCTCAGAATTACAATGTGCCAGGTTCTGAGAGATCTAAGATTCCAAAAAATGATTGAATTAGAATACCATGAAGTATGTCAAAAATTTCTAGGAGTAGTTTGTCATAAAATTAACATAAAAAAAATACAATAGTTATTTTACTATTTTTAACATTCTTTATTCCAACTCTTCATAATTTTTTATATACGTAGAAGTCATCATTTGAAAGAAGCACAGAACGTTTCATAGCTTTATCATTTTCAAGAGCCAGCTTAAAATTAAAACTATCATAACATATAAATCAAGCTTGCAATTCTTAGTACCAATAATGGCCACCAGATGGCGATATATGATTACTTTTAAATAATTATTGTAGAAACAAGTATGATTTAAATCATTTATAGAAATCTTTCAAAGAAAAATAATATGTATTTTACTGATAAAATGACCCTCACTTGATTAGAATAATATGCTGAAGTATTGTGAAATACTGTGTATTAAGAATAATTCTTTATAGGCTTTATGGACAGATAAGTTTGGAGTGACTCTTGAAGGATCAGCACCACATCCTCTTTTACCACTGTTTATAGAATTTATCTTACAGAACAGGTGAATGAATTTTGGATAGCTTGAATGGTTTTGTCATGGTGATTTTTTGAAATAACAGTAAAAAAGGAACCAGTAAATGTCTTTTATTTTTTTTAAGTGCAGCTTCTAAACACTTCAACAAAATGTACACATAGAAGTCATGCTGAGGAAATATGCATAGTTTCATGACTATACAACACTATATGGATGATATAAAATTAAAAAACTACCATACATCTGATGTCACTCTGTCCCTCTGTCACTGTGGGTAATGTGTGTGTGTGTGTTTGTGTGTTAAGTGTGTGTGTGTTAAGTGTGTGTGCTGAGTTTGTGTGAATGTGTGGGAGAGGGGATGGGCTTGGTGTCAGAGAGAGAGAGAGAGAGAGAGAGAGAGTGAGGGAGACTTAATCATCTCTTTAATCACCAGCAGAAAAAAAAGCAATTTTGTGTTGTAGTTGTTTTTTCATCATTACAGCTTAAGAAATATCTTAGGCCTCAACATCAACTGTTGCTGCTTTATATAGCCTTCTCCCAAAATTAATAGTCATTAGTAAGCATTTTATAATTACAGCTATAGTTAAATTGTTCATGGTTTATATGCACATTTATTTTGAGGAGATTAAAGGCTGTAATCTTCCTAAAAAAAAATAAAAAAATAAAAAATAAAAAAAAATAAACAAACACAGAACTCAGAAACATTTATTTCAAGATGCAATAAAAGAAAACTGTACACTATATATACATATATATACAATTGCATAAGTTTATATTTAATTTTTTTTATCAAGTGTACAGCTAATAATAATAATAATAATAATAATAATAATAATAATGCATTTTATTTAAGGCGCCTTTCAAACCACTCAAGGTCACCGTACAACAAGTAACAACAGTAACAATATTAAAACAAAAAATAACAGCAAATAACAATGTCAATAAAAAACCACAATAATATTAGAATAGCACAACATATTGTGGAATACTATATTAAGACTTTATATATAGGCTTTATGAACAGATAGGTTTTGAGAGATGCTTGAAGTACTAGCATCACCTCCTCTTGTACGACGGTTTGAGGAATATATCTTCCAGATAGTACCGCCGCTCCCTATATGCAGAATACGCAGTCTTCGTAGGGCACCAACTCCCAGAGGGGACACCATCCCAGTAGCTCAAAAAAAATAAAACATGCGCCATTCTCCCATCCGCGCTCGCGACCGCTCGGACATTTGCGGATGAATGTTCGTAATTGATGGATGGACATCTATGCCCGGGTAAAAGACATCAGCAATCCGGCACAGAGAAAAGAAAAATAAAGTAAAAAACAAAACAAAAACAGGCATAAAGTTGGCTTGACATTGGACATTCGAGAGTCTCAAATTTAGGGACCGTCTCTAAAGTTACATGTGATATTGTCATACACTTTTCTAACATCAGTAGCATTTGAAGAGAATGACTTACAGTCAAAAAAACATCTGTAATTGTTCATCTAGGTGACAGCTATAATGCACCATTAAATTGAATGTTTGATATTTATTAAAACAAACTGTAAGTCATATGTAAATTATGCTACTTTTTCACATGGGCTCAAAAGCAAATTTGAAGCTCAATAGCATTTGAGGAGAAAGACTTGCAGTCATAAACCAATTGTAATGTGTTCATTTAGGTGTCAGCTACGATGCACAACTTATAAATCTTTTATATATATTAAAATAAAGTGTTACTAAAGTTATATATGTTGTTCTGTGTATGTGATTTCAAAGTCTAGACGGGTCGGATTAACCCTTTAACTGCCATATCCCTTAAAACTTGATTGCCAGAGGGTTACTGTAAATGCTTATGCCCGCTGGGCACAGTTTTCCCGATGCCACCGGGGTGGCGTTGCACTGACGGCTTGAGCCCGCCATCGCTGCTTGCAGCTATATTTAGGGCTCAAGCCCGAAGGGGCGAAGAGCCCTATTGTTCTTCTAAGGATTATTCTTATTATTATTTTTTTTATTTTTTATTAAACCTTCCGGGGGTTTTTGGGGGTCTTAACATGCTCAAAAACTCTTGAAAATTGCCACACACATTGGAATCTGCGGCCAACAGGACGCCACAGAGACTGGGACCCGGGCGTGGCACAGGGGCTCTACAGCGCCCCCTGGAACGCAGTCAGAAATCATGAACCATAGCTCACACACACTTGCATATATTTATATGAAACTCAGTACACTTATAGATCTCTTTGAGCTGAACAACTTTCACACTTTATGTCATAAGCTCCGCCCAACAGGAAGTCAGCTATTCAGGGCGGTTTAAAAAAAACATGCTCTGGAATTTGAAATACTCCTCTGAGGTTTTCAACCCGTTCGCCACGAAACTCGGTGAACATGATCTCAAGACATTGAGGATGAAAAATTGCGAGGGGATTTTTGATATCTCGAACGGTTTGCCCGTGGCGAGGCGTGGAACTTATGGCGAGAAATGAGAAACAGGAAATGCCTAATAACATCCACATACATTGCCTGAGTTTGATCAAACTTCATCGGTTTGTTCGATGTATGATACCGATCGTATATATGTGATTATTAAGAGTCAACGTTATAGCGCCACCAACTGGCAGCAGGAAGTGAGTCATTTCCAAAATGCTTTGAATTCAGCATCTTATTTTTACTCGATTTGCTTCAAACTTCATCAGAATAATGACAAAACATGGCCGATGTAAATCTGTTGTGGGGATATTGATATCTTATATATTGTTGCCATGGCAACGTGTCAAACTTGAATATTCTGTTATGGTGATTTTGAGGCAGATAACAACCTCAGATTTACATGAAACTCAAAACACATATCAGTATTCTTGATAGCTAGACAATGGAAAAAGCTTTTAAAAGGGCGTGGAAGAGGCACTCTATAGCGCCACCTTTTGTCAAAAGTGGGGGGGTTAGTTTTAGCTACAGACACCAAACTCAGTACAAAAATTGTTCTTATCAACACGGACAACTTTCTAATTCACAGTCATCAGCTACGATCAACAGGAAGTCAGCTATTTTGATTTGAATGTGGATTTTTTTTTTACATTTAGCTGTGAATTAATGCATACTGCTCAGAGGAGAGTAACACTATACACACCAAACTTTGTCTACATGATGCCAAAACATTTTAAACAACTTAAATTGCCAATGGATTTTGGATAGCTTGAACGGTTTTGTCATGGTGATTTTTTTAAATGACAATAAAAATGGAATTATTAATTGTCCTGCATTTTTAAATTCCAAACACTTCAAAACCTTTTTTCATACAGAAAAAAAGTCATTCTGAGTAAATATGGATAGTTTCACGACTTTACAACACTGTATGGATAACAGAAAATTAAAAAACTGTCAGACATCTCATCTCACTCTGTCCCTCTGTTTGAGTATATGTGCTTCAGACTTCCATTGTCTGAGAGAAATAGCGCCCCTACAGGTTCAATTCCCGAACTTTTACTTTCACTTTTAAATCGGTTAAAAATACAAATACATACTTAGATTTAATTCACACTGACAAGCTAAACCAACATATCTGATTATTACCGGTTCAGGGCTCATGGATAAATTATTTCTGGCCAGAGATACGTGAGAAATAGGAGAGATGAATCACCGCTGTGATCACGAGCGTCTGGAGTAAAGAGCTCAGAAAAAACGAATTTATTCCTGTTTTAAAGCTTTTAAAAATAAATTATTACAGCGATATCACACAATCAACCAATTAGAACACACCAAGAGCTAAATTCAGATGTTTTTGAACTGTTTGTGTGAAAATGAAATATTTGTGGCTGCCTATCTGAAATCACGCCTCCGATCAGCGCGTACAGTGTCGAGCTCAAAACAAACGAATTTATTCTTGTTTAAGAGCTTTTTTAAATAAAATATTACCACAAATGCACACAATAAACCCATTGTAACACTACAAGAGCTAAATGCAGGTGTTTGTGACTCGTTTAAGTGTGCAAGACTATTTGACACCGCGAAACAGCCAATTGAACATAAACTGTTGAGAAATAAATCTGAAGTGGATCTACTGGATTTGAATATTAAGTGACCGCATATACCAGCTGCTTCTGTCTTCAATTTTAATCTATATAAAAAATGAAACTCATTCATCTTGTCTGCTTTTTTAATGTGTGTACGTATGTATTTATTATTTTGCTCTAACAAGAATTAATCTATATTTAATTAAATCAATTACATTTTATTTTACATTTTATTTGTCCATTTCTGCATCTAAACGCCTAAAAACATAAAACATGATCTATTATACTATTGTTAGCAATTTCTTTATCGTCCAATTTTTCTGGTGTACACACTTTTATTTTCATAATAAACTTGTTTGTTAGATTATACACAGTTACAGTGGTCTATAATAAATATTAACAGGTTTTATTCAAGCTGTTTAGAATGATTGCAGTAGGCTAATTTTTTTAAATGTAAATCAAAAAAAAAAAAAAATTAATAAAAAACATTGGAAAACAATAACTGTTGTACTTTTTTATACATTTTGTATAATTTCATAGTTTATGCATTATAGTTATAAAAACAAATAAATGTAGCCACTCACATAGAAATAGGCCTTATCCTTTTCTGACAGTTTTAGGGATTTTTAAAAATCCTAAAAAACCTTATTTGTGCTGCAAATAATAATTTCAAACTCAAAAAGTAAATAGTCAGTTCATGCTTTATAAAGCCTTGTCCCAATATTAATAGTCAGTAGTAAGCAGTTTATAAATACAGCTATAAATAGCTTGTTTTTGGTTTATAAGCACATTTATTAAAAAGGAGAGTAAAGGATCAGTTATCTTCCTATGAAAAATAAAAAAATAAAAATAAACAAACAACAACACAGATTGATAAAGAACTCAGAAATTCCATTGTGGATTTATGATCAAATCAGCCTGTAAATGATTTCATACTCCTCCAAGAAGACACAAGTAGTTCACACCAAACTTTTTTTAACATGAAGCCAATATACTGAAAATGTTAAATTGCGAATGGGTTTAGGATAGCTTAAATGGTGTGGTCATAGCGATTTATTAAAGTAACATAAAAAAAATACAATAGTTATTTTACTATATCTTTAAATTTTTTCATTCCAAACTCTTCATAATTTTTTATATACGTAGAAGTCATCATTTGAAGGAAGCCCACTAAGTTTCATAGCTTTATCATTTTCAAGAGCCAGCATAAAATTAAAACTATCATAACTTATAAATGAAGCTTGCAATTCTTAGTACCAATAATGGCCACCAGATGGAGCTATAGGATTACTTTTAAATAATTATTGTAGAAACAAGTATGATTTAAATCATTTATAGAAATCTTTCAAAGAAAAATAATATGAATTTTATGTATTTTACTGATAAAATGACCCTCACTTAATTAGAATAACAAGCTGAAATATTGTGAACTGTATATTAAGAATAATTCTTTATAGGCTTTATGGACAGACATGTTTTGAGTGACTCTTGAAGAATCAGCACCACATCCTCTTTTACCACTGTTTAAAGAATTTATCTTACAGAACAGATGCAAATTAATTTTGGATAGCTTGAATGGTTTTGTCGTGGTGATTTTTTGAAATAACAGTAAAAAAGTAACCAGTAAATGTCTTTTATTTTTTTAAAGTGCAGCTTCTAAACACTTCAAAAAAATTTACACATAGAAGACCAGTCATTCTGAGGAAATATGCATAGTTTCATGACTATACAACACTATATGGATGATAGAAAATTAAAAAACTATCATACATCTGATGTCACTCTGTCCCTCTGTCACAGTGGGTAGTGTGTGTGTGTGTTTGTGTGTGTGTTAAGTGAATTAGGTGTGAAACTATCAGGGAGCATTTAGTCTCCAGCGCCAACATTTTACAGAACTGCCACTTTCCTGGAGTCTCAGAATTACAATGTGTCAGGTTCTGAGAGATCTAAGATTCCAAAAAATTATTTAATTAGAATACCATGAAGTATTGTGAAATACTATATATTAAGACTTTATATATAGGCTTTATGAACTGATTAGAGTGACTCGTGAAGGACCAGCACCACCTCCTCTTGTTCGATGGTTTGAGGAATATATATCTTCCAGAATCCGGGATTAAGATTTAGGAGCTCATTTTTATTCCACCTCCTTTCTTGAAAAGTCTGTCTTGCAGAATTGACAAAAAATTAATCTTCACATTAATTCCTAATTATTTTGCAATTCTTTTTGTCAGTTCTTCTTGACCTGTTTTTTTTTTCCAGCTTTCCTGGACTATTGTATAGCACTCATAAATGATTAAATAAAAAATAATGGTAGTTATTAAGATTTATATGGTTTGGAATTGGTAAAATGTGCTTGGAAAAAAATCACAATAAAACAATGTTGAATGAATGCTATATAAATATTGTTCATGTTAACATAATGTTTATAGACGGTTTCAACGGCATCAACATAAACAAACGTTAATGCGCGTGAGCGCTTTTGTGGACCTAACTTAACTTCCGGTAGACTCCGAATAGAATAAATAACAACAGCCAAGTCCCTCTAGAGTAGATATTTTTTGATAACAAACAAAATGTGTTTTCTGTGTGGATCAGGCGGACTTAATGAAAATGCTAATTCATTATTTGCCAGCAGGAGATGTTTTAAAGCATAGACATAAAGCGCAAGAAGTTTCCCCAGTAACAGCTGTAAACAAAGCAGAGCTGGTACCCTCACATGCTGCTTTATCAGGCATATAACATGCAAGTCTTCTTTTAGAAATACAGCGATATAAAAACACCCGTGCCTCGTTTTGATATTTAAACATAAATGTAAGGAATTATTATTATTAAACGTGCAGTACGTTACGTAACGTTACGTTACTCATGTTTATTTAACGAAGCCTTTTTGAAAATTGATCAGTTTTAAAATTGTGGCGAGTCTCCAAAAATAAATAAATGTATGGGAAACACATCCCGCAGCACAACCACCTGAGCCCAACTTCAGTCTACTCATCACCTTGGCTTTAACTGCGTTTGTAGATGGCACCGCAGCCAGACCGATATACACAACACAGACCGGAAGTTAACTTAGGTCCAGGCGCGTGCGCCCGATGAAACCATCTATAAATGGAATCTTATTGTAAAGTGTTACTAAAGTTATATATATATATATATATTAAAATCACATTCACAGAACAATATATATATATATATATATATATATATATATATATATATATATATATATATATATTGTTCTGTGAATGTGATTTTAAAGTCTAGATGATTCGGATTAACCCTTTAACTGCCATATCCCTTAAAACCTCACAGCCAGAGGGATATTGTGAATGCATGTGGCCTCTGGGCACAGTTTACCTGATGCCACCGGGGTGGCGATGGCATTGGTGGCTTGAGCCCGCCATCGCTGCTTGCAGCTATATTTATTATTATTATTCTTCTTCTCCATAATGAATCGCATTTTTGAGGGCCTAAACATATTCAAAAAGTCATGAAACTTTGCACACACCTCAGAACCGGCGAAAATGTACATATGATATGGGTTTCAGAAGTGGGTGTGGCAAAATGGCTCAACAGCGCCACCTATACACGTTCAACGGTGTGCGCCTCGAGCTACGTTTCATGTACATGTATGAAAATTGGTATACACATGTAACTCTCCAATACCTACAAAAAAGACTCTTGGACCAAAATTCTAAACCCAACAGGAAGTCGGTTATTTTTAATTTTATGAGCAAATTTTGTGTCATTTTTGTCATTTCCATGCGTTGTATTTTAACGAACTCCTCCTAGAGATTTATTCAGATAAACACCAAATTTGGTATGCCTAATCTAAAGGCCTTTGCGATGTTAAATTGCGAAGATTTTGAGTTTTCGTTAATGGGCGTGTCCGTGGCGGCCTGGCGAATTTCGATGATTCGCCATGAAAAATGAAGTTGCTAGAACTCAGACATACAATGTCCAATCTGCCTCAAACTTCACATGGTTGATAAGACTCTGGAACTGAACAGATTGACATGCCCATATTCAGTTATAGTCATAGCGCCACCTATTGGCAACAGGAAGTGTCATATTTTATGCTCCGAAGAACTACTCCTAGAAATTTTTTGACATCAATGTCTTTTTTGTGGTCAGTCTAATCTAAAGGCCTGTGCGATGTTCAGTTGTGAAGATCTTGGGTTTTCGTTAAAAGGCTTGTTCATGGCGCCGCGACGAAGTTCGATGTCTCGCCATGGGAATAAAAGATGTTATAACTCAGGCATAAAATGTCCGATCTTCCCCAAACTTCACATGTGTGATAAGAGTCCTGGCCTGAACAGATCTGCAGGCCAATATTCCACCGTGTGTGGCAGAATGGCTCTATAGCGCCACCTATACACTTTCAACGGAGTGCGCCTCGAGCTATGTTTCACGTACATGTACAAAAATTGGTACACACATGTTACACTCCAATACCTACAAAAAAGTCTCTTGGTACGAAATCCGGATCCCAACAGGAAGTCGGTTATTTTGAATTTTCCCTTCAAAATTGGTGTTGTTTTTGCCATTTTCGGGGGTTGTACTTTAACAAACTCCTCCTAGAGATTTATTCAGATCAACACCAAACTTGGTCAGTGTAATCTAAAGCCATTTGCGATGTTAAATTGTGAAGGACTTGAGGTTTCGTTAAAGGGCGTGTCCATGGCGGCCTGACAAATTTCGATGTTTCGCCATGAAAAAAGAAGTTGATGTTACTCAGACATACAATGTCCAATCTGCCCCAAACTTCACATGTTGGATGAGACTCTTGACCTGAACAGATCGACATGCCCATATTCAGTTATAGTCATAGCGCCACCTGTTGGCAACAGGAAGTGACATATTTTACACTGTGACAGACTATTTCTAGAAATTTTATGACATCAATGTCTTTTTTGTGATCAGTCTAATCTAAAGACCTGTGTGATGTTTAGTTGTGAAGATCTTGGGTTTTCGTTAAAAGGCGTGTCCATGGCGCCGTGACGAAGTTCGATGTCTCGCCATGGGAATAAAAGATGTTATAACTCAGGCATAAAATGTCCGATCTTGCCCAAACTTCACTTGTGTGATAAGGGTCCTGGCCTGGACAGATCTGAAGGCCAATATTCCATCGAGTGTGGCAAAATGGCTCAATAGCGCCACCTATACACTTTCAACGGAGTGCGTATACACTTTAAACGGAGTGCGCCTCGAGCTATGTTTCAAGTACATGTACAAAAATCGATACACACATGTAACACACCAATATCTACGAAAAAGTCTCTTGGTACGAAGTCCGAATCCCAACAGGAAGTCAGTTATTTGGAATTTTCTCTGCAAAATTAGTGTTGTTTTTGCCATTTTCAAGGGTTGTACTTTAACAAACTACTCCTAGAGATATATTCAGATCAACACCAAACTTGGTCAGTTAAATCTAAAGGTGTTTGCGATGTTAAATTGCGAAGATTTTGAGGTTTTGTTAAAGGGCGTGTCCATGGCGGCCTGACAAAATTCGATGTTTCGCCATGAAAAAGGAAGTTGCTGTTACTCAGACGTACAATGTCCAATCTGCCCCAAACTTCACATGTTAGATAAGACTTCTGCCCTTAACAGATCTACATGCCCATATTCAGTTATAGTCATAGCGCCACCTGCTGGCAACAGGAAGTGACATGTTGTATGCTGTGACAAACTACTCCTAGAATTTTTTTGAGATTAATGTATTTTTTGTAGTCAGTCTAATCTAAAGGCCTGTGCAATGTTAACTTGTGGAGATCTTGAGTTTTTGTTAAAGGGCATGTCCATGGCGTCATGACAAATTTTGATGTCTCGCCACAGCAAGAGAAGTTGTTGTAACTCAGGCATAATTTGTTCGATCTTCCCCAAACTTCACATGTTTGATAAGAGTCCTGCCCCGAACACATCTGAAGGCCTAATATTCCATTATAATGAGAGCACCACCTGCTGGCAACACAAAGATTGGCACAAATATGGAGTAAACTTTGATATATTCCACTTATATTTATGAGTTTAAATGCATGTTTCTCACCGTTCACCTATTTACTAAAGCCACTCGCTGCCGGTGAGCCCGTGTGCGAGGGCCCGTTCATCGCTGCTTGCAGCTTTAATTATTATTATTATTATTATTATTATTATTATTATTATTCTTCTTCTCCAAAATGAATCGCATTTTTGAGGGCCTAAACATGCTCGAAAAGTCATGAAACTTTGCACACACCTCAGAACTGGCGAAAATTTACGTCTGATATGGGTTTCAGAAGTGGGTGTGGCAAAATGGCTCAACAGCGCCATCTATACACGTTCAACGGTGTGCGCCTCGAGCTACGTTTCATGTACATGTATGAAAATCGGTATACTCATGTAACTCTCCAATACCTACAAAAAAGTATCTTGGAGCAAAATCCGAAACCCAACAGGAAGTCGGTTATTACTAATATTATGAGCAAATTTTGTGTCATTTTTGTCATTTCCATGCGTTGTATTTTAACGAACTCCTCCTAGAGATTCATTCAGATCAACACCAAATTTGGTATGCCTAATCTGAAGGCCTTTGCGATGTTAAATTGCGAAGCTTTTGAGTTTTCGTTAATGGGCGTGTCCGTGGCGGCCTGGCGAATTTCGATGATTCGCCATGAAACAGGAAGTTGCTATAACTCAGACATACAATGACCAATCTGCCCCAAACTTCACATGTTTGATGAGACTCCTGACCTGAACAGATTGACATGCCCATATTCAGTTATAGTCATAGCGCCACCTATTGGCAACAGGAAGTGACATATTTTACACTGCGATGAACTACTCCTAGAAATTTTATGACATCAATGTATTTATTGTGGTCAGTCTAATCTAAAGGCCTGTGCAATGTTAAGTTGTGAAGATCTTGAGTTTTCGTTAAAAGGCGTGTCCATGGCGGCGTCACGAAGTTCGATGTCTCGCCATGGGAATAAAATATGCTATAACTCAGGCATAAAATGTCCGATCTTCCCCAAACTGCACATGTGTGATAAGAGTCCTGGCCTGAACACATCTGAAGGCCAAAATTCCATCAGGTGTGGTAAAATGGCTCGATAGCGCCACCTATACACATTCAACAGAGTGCGCCTCGAGCTATGTTTCACGTACATGTACAAAAATCGGTATACATCTGTAACACACCAATACCTACAAAAACGTCTCTTGGTACGAAATCTGAATCCCAACAGGAAGTTGGTTATTTAGAATTTTCTCTGCAAAATTGGCGTTGTTTTTGCCATTTTCAGGGGTTGTACTTTAACGAACTCCTCCTAGAGATTTAGTCAGATCAACACCAAACCTGGTCAGTGTAATCTTAAGCCCTTTGCGATGTTAAATTGCGAAGATCTTTAGATTTCGTTAAAGGGCGTGTCCATGGCGGCCTGACAAATTTCGATGTTTCGCCATGAAAAAGGAAGTTGCTGTAACTCAGACATACAATGTCCAATCTGCCCCAAACTTCACATGTTAGATAAAACTTCTGCCCTTAACAGATCTACATGCCCACATTCAGTTATAGTCTTAGCGCCACCTATTGGCAACAGGAAGTGACATGTTTTACGCTGCGACAAACTACTCCTATAATTTTTTTGAGATTAACATATATTTTGTGGTCTGTCTAATCTAAAGGCCTGTGCAATGTTAACTTTTGGAGATCTTGAGTTTTTGTTAAAGGGCGTTTCCATGGCGCCATGACAAAATTTGATATCTTGCCACAGCAAGAGAAGTTATTGTAACTCAAGCATAAAATGTTCAATCTTCCGCAAACTTCACATGTTTGATCAGAGTCCTGGCCTGAACACATCTGAAGGCCAATATTCCATTATAATGATAGCGCCACCTGCTGGCAACGGTAAGATTGGCACATATATGGGATATACTTTGATATATTCCACTTATATTCAGGACATTAAATGCATATTTCTCAACGTTCACCTTTTTACTAAAGCCACACGATGGCGGTTCGCCCGGGTGCGAGGGCCCGTTCATCGCTGCTTGCAGCTTTAATTATTAGGGCTCAAGCCCGAAGGGGCGAAGAGCCCTATTGTTCTTCTAAGGATTATTAGGGCTCAAGCCCGAAGGGGCGAAGAGCCCTATTGTTCTTCTAAGGATTATTCTTCTTATTAGGGCTCAAGCCCGAAGGGGCGAAGAGCCCTATTGTTCTTCTAAGGATTATTCTTCTTCTTATTATTATTTTTTTTATTTTTTATTAAACCTTCCGGGGGGGTTTGGAGGCCTTAACATGCTCAAAAACTCTTGAAAATTGGCACACACATTGGAATCTGCGGCCATCAGGACGCCACAGAGACTGGGACCCGGGCGTGCCACAGGGGCTCTACAGCGCCCCCTGGAACACAGTCAGAAATCTTGAACCATAGCTCACACACACGTTCATGTATTTATATGAAACTCAGTACACTTATACATCTCATTGAGCCGAACAACTTTCCCACTCTATGTCATAGGCTCCGCCCAACAGGAAGTCAGCTATTTAGGGCTGTTTATAAAAAGCATGCTCTGGAATTTGATATACTTGTCATAGGTCTTTTACTTGATTGCCACCAAACTCGGTCAACATGATCTCAAGACATTGGGGATGGAAAATTGCGAGGGGATTTTTGATATCTCGAACGGTTTGCCCGTGGCGAGGCGTTGAAATTATGGCGAGAAATGAGAAACAGGAAATGTCTAATAACATCCACATACATTTCCTGAATTTGATCAAACTTCATTGGTTTGTTCGTTGTATGATACTGATCGTATATATGTGACTATTAAGAGTCAACATTATAGCGCCACCAACTGGCAGCAGGAAGTGTGTCATTTTCCAAATGCTTTGAATTCAGCATCTTATTTTTACTCTATTTACTTAAAACTTCATCAGAATAATGACAAAACACGGCCGATGTAAATCTGTTGTGGGGATATTGATATCTGATATAGTGTTGCCATGGCAACGTGTCAAACTTGAATGTTCTGTTATGGTGAGTTTGAGGCAGACAACAAGCTCAGATTTACATAATACTCAAAACACATATCAGTATTAGTGATAACTAGACAATGGCAAAAGCTTTTAAAAGGGCGTGAAGGAGGCACTCTATAGCGCCACCTTTTGTCAAAAGTGGGGGGGTTAGTTTTAGCTACAGACACCAAACTTGGTACATAAATTGTTCTTTTCAAGACGGACAACTTTCTAATTCACAGTCATCAGCTACGACCAACAGGAAGTCGGCTATTTTGATTTGAATATTTAAATTGAGCTCTGATTTAATGCATACTCCTCACAGGGGAAGTACACTATACACACCAAACTTTGTCTACATGAAGAAAAACCATTGAGGAACTTAAATTGCGAACGGATTTTGGTTAGCTTGAACGGTTTTGTCGTGGTGAATTTTTGAAATGACAGTAAAAAGGGAAACATTAATTGTCTTGTATGTTTAAATTGCAGCTTCCAAACACTTCAAAGCATTTTTTTATACAAAGATCAAATCATTCTGAGGAAATATGCATAGTTTCACGACTTTACAACACTGTATGGATAAAAGAAAATTAAAAAACTGTCAGACTTCTCAACTGACATGATCTCACTCTGGCCACCCTGTCTGTGTGAGGGAAGGGAGGGGGAGAGGGAGGGGGAGTGTGAGGGGGTTGGTGACTGTGACAGTGTGTGTGGACTGTAGGGAGGGGCTGTCTGGCAGAGAGAGAGAGAGAGAGACCTAATCATCCCTTTAATAATCAGGAAAAAAAAAATCTGTATTTTAAATTGTTATTGTTTTTGTTGTTGCTAATGGTGGTGTTTTTTCCTTTCATTACAGGTTAAGAAATCTCTTAGGCCTTATCCTTTTCTGACAGTTTTAGGGATTTAAAAACATCCTAAGAACCCTAATTTGTGCTGCAAATAAGAATTTCAAACTCATTTGATACTGACCTATGACAACCTGTGACGTGACATGACATTTATTAATCTCATGGATGTAACAGTAAAACTCTTCAGCTGACAGATAAAGCTGCAATGCAAGCAAAACTATTTCACAAATGCTTATAGGTCATTAAAATCATTACAAAAACACTAATACATTATTTAAGGATTTGGTAACACTGTAAAATAATGTCTAATTTGTTAACATTATGCAGTATAACATAGAATGCAGTCTTCGTAGGGCACCAACTCCCAGAGGGGGCACCATCCCAGTTGCTCAAAAAAAAAAAAAAAAAAAACATGCGCCATTCTCCCATCCGCGCTCGCGACCGCTCACACCTCATGTTTGCGGCTGAATGTTCGTAATTGATGGATGGACATCTATGCCTGGGTATAGGACATCAGCAATCCGGCACAGAGAAAAGAAAACTAAAGAAAATAAAACAGGCATAAAGTTGTCTTGACATTGGACTTTCTAGAGTCTCAAATTTAGGGCCGGTCTCTAAAGTTACATGTGATATTGTTATACACTTTTCTAACGTCAGTAGCATTTGAAGAGAATGACTTACAGTCATAAAAACAACTGTAATTGTTCATCTAGGTGACACCTATAATGCACAATTAAATTGAATGTTTGATATTTATTACAACAAACTGTAAGTCATATGTAAATTATGCAACTTTTTCACATAGGCTCAAATGCAAATTTGAAGCTCAATAGCATTTGAGAAGAAAGACTTGCAGTCACAAAGCAATTGTAATGTGTTCATATAGGTGTAAGCTACAATGCACACCTTATACATTTTTTATAAATATTAAAATAAAGTGTTACTAAAGTTATATATATTGTTCTGTGTATGTGATTTCAAAGTCTAGATTGGTCGGATTAACCCTTTAACTGCCGCATCCCTTAAAACTGATTGTCAGAGGGTTACTGTAAATGCTTATGCCCGCTGGGCACAGTTATCCTGATGCCACCGGGGTGGCGTTGCACTGATGGCTTGAGCCCGACATCGCTGCTTGCAGCTATATTTATTATTTTTTTTATTTTTTATTAAACCTTCCGGGGGTTTTTAGGGGCCTTAACATGCTCAAAAACTCTTGAAAATTGGCACACACATTGGAATCTGCGGCCATCAGGACGCTGCAGAGGCTGGGACCCGGGCGTGGCACAGGGACTCTACAGCGCCCCCTGGAACACCTTCAGAAATCTTGAACCATAGCTCACACACACTTGCATGTATTTATATGAAACTCGGTACACTTATAGATCTCATTAAGCCGAACAACTTTCACACTTTATGTCTTAGGCTCCGCCCAACAGGAAGTCAACTATTCAGGGCTGTTTAAAAAAAGCATGCTCTGGAATTTGAAATACTCCTCTGAGGTTTTCAACCCGTTCGTCACGAAACTCGGTGAACATGATCTCAAGACATTGGGGATGAAAAATTGCGAGGGGATTTTTGATATCTCGAACGGTTTGCCCGTGGTGAGGCGTTGAAATTATGGCGAGAAATGAGAAACAGGAAATGTCTAATAACGTCCACATACATTTCCTGAATTTGATCAAACTTGATTGGTTTGTTCATTGTATGATACAGATCGTATATATGTGACTATTAAGAGTCAACGTTATAGCGCCACCAACTGGCAGCAGGAAGTGAGTCATTTTCAAAATGTTTTGAATTTAGCATCTTATTTTTACTCGATTTCCTTAAAACTTCATCAGAATAATGACAAAACACGGCCGATGTAAATCTGTTGTGGGGATATTGATATCTAATATGGCATTGCCATGGCAACGTGTCAAACTTGAATGTTCTGTTATGGTGAGTTTGAGGCAGACAACAAGCTCAGACTTACATGAAACTCAAAATACATATCGGTATTATTGATAGCTAGACAATGGCAAAAGCTTTTAAAAGGGCGTGAAGGAGGCACGCTATAGCGCCACCTTTTGTCAAAAGTGGGGGGGTTAGTTTTAGCTACAGACACAAAACTTGGTACATAAATTGTTCTAATCAAGACGGACAACTTTCTAATTCACAATCATAAGCTACGATCAACAGGAAGTCGGCTATTTTGATTTGAATGTGTATTTTTGAGATTTTACAGTTGTGAATTAATGCATACTCCTCACAGGGGAAGTACACTATACACACCAAACTTTGTCTACATGAAGAAAAACCATTGAGGAACTTAAATTGCGAACGGATTTTGGTTAGCTTGAACGGTTTTGTCGTGGTGAATTTTTGAAATGACAGTAAAAAGGGAAACATTAATTGTCTTGTATGTTTAAATTGCAGCTTCCAAACACTTAAAAGCATTTTTTTATACAAAGATCAAATCATTCTGAGGAAATATGCATAGTTTCACGACTTTACAACACTGTATGGATAAAAGAAAATTAAAAAACTGTCAGACTTCTCAACTGACATGATCTCACTCTGGCCACCCTGTCTGTGTGAGGGAAGGGAGGGGGAGAGGGAGGGGGAGTGTGAGGGGGTTGGTGACTGTGACAGTGTGTGTGGACTGTAGGGAGGGGCTGTCTGGCAGAGAGAGAGAGAGAGAGACCTAATCATCCCTTTAATAATCAGGAAAAAAAAATCTGTATTTTAAATTGTTATTGTTTTTGTTGTTGCTAATGGTGGTGTTTTTTCCTTTCATTACAGGTTAAGAAATCTCTTAGGCCTTATCCTTTTCTGACAGTTTTAGGGATTTAAAAACATCCTAAGAACCCTAATTTGTGCTGCAAATAATAATTTCAAACTCATTTGATACTGACCTATGACAACCTGTGACGTGACATGACATTTATTAATCTCATGGATGTAACAGTAAAACTCTTCAACTGACAGATAAAGCTGCAATGCAAGCAAAACTATTTCACAAATGCTTATAGGTCATTAAAATCATTACAAAACACTAATACATTATTTAAGGATTTGGTAACACTGTAAAATAATGTCTAATTTGTTAACATTATGCAGTATAACATAGTATGCAGTCTTCGTAGGGCACCAACTCCCAGAGGGGGCACCATCCCAGTTGCTCAAAAAAAACAAAAAAAAAAAAACATGCGCCATTCTCCCATCCGCGCTCGCGACCGCTCACACCTCATGTTTGCGGCTGAATGTTCGTAATTGATGGATGGACATCTATGCCTGGGTATAGGACATCAGCAATCCGGCACAGAGAAAAGAAAAATAAAGAAAATAAAACAGGCATAAAGTTGTCTTGACATTGGACTTTCTAGAGTCTCAAATTTAGGGCCGGTCTCTAAAGTTACATGTGATATTGTTATACACTTTTCTAACGTCAGTAGCATTTGAAGAGAATGACTTACAGTCATAAAAACAACTGTAATTGTTCATCTAGGTGACAGCTATAATGCACAATTAATTTGAATGTTTGATATTTATTACAACAAACTGTAAGTCATATGTAAATTATGCTACTTTTTCACATGGGCTCAAATGCAAATTTGAAGCTCAATAGCATTTGAGAAGAAAGACTTGCAGTCACAAAACAATTGTAATGTGTTCATATAGGTGTCAGCTACAATGCACGCCTTAT
Organism: Carassius auratus; assembly: GCF_003368295.1. NCBI lineage: Eukaryota > Metazoa > Chordata > Actinopteri > Cypriniformes > Cyprinidae > Carassius > Carassius auratus. The sequence continues at coordinate 29,028 of NW_020524678.1, forward strand.
ACATTTTTTATAAATATAAAAATAAAGTGTTACTAAAGTTATATATATATTGTTCTGTGTATGTGATTTCAAAGTCTAGATTGGTCGGATTAACCCTTTAACTGCCGCATCCCTTAAAACTTGATTGTCAGAGGGTTACTGTAAATGCTTATGCCCGCTGGGCACAATTTTCCCGATGCCACCGGGGTGGCGTTGCACTGATGGCTTGAGCCCGACATCGCTGCTTGCAGCTATATTTCTTCTTCTTATTATTATTTTTTTTATTTTTTATTAAACCTTCCGGGGGTTTTTGGAGGCCTTAACATGCTCAAAAACTCTTGAAAATTGGCACACACATTGGAATCTGCGGCCATCAGGACGCCACAGAGACTGGGCCCCGGGCGTGGCACAGGGACTCTACAGCGCCCCCTGGAACACAGTCAGAAATCTTGAACCATAGCTCACACACACTTTCATGTATTTATATGAAACTCAGTACACTTATAGATCTCATTGAGCCGAGCAACTTTCGCACTCTATGTCATAGGCTCCGCCCAACAGGAAGTCAGCTATTTAGGGCTGTTTATAAAAAGCATGCTCTGGAATTTGATATACTTGTCATAGGTCTTTTACTTGATTGCCACCAAACTCGGTCAACATGATCTCAAGACATTGGGGATGGAAAATTGCGAGGGGATTTTTGATATCTCGAACGGTTTGCCCGTGGCGAGGCGTTGAAATTATGGCGAGATATGAGAAACAGGAAATGTCTAATAACATCCACATACATTTCCTGAATTTGATCAAACTTCATTGGTTTGTTCGTTGTATGATACTGATCGTATATATGTGACTATTAAGAGTCAACATTATAGCGCCACCAACTGGCAGCAGGAAGTGTGCCATTTTCCAAATGCTTTGAATTCAGCATCTTATTTTTACTCTATTTACTTAAAACTTCATCAGAATAATGACAAAACACGGCCGATGTAAATCTGTTGTGGGGATATTGATATCTGATATAGTGTTGCCATGGCAACGTGTCAAACTTGAATGTTCTGTTATGGTGAGTTTGAGGCAGACAACAAGCTCAGATTTACATAAAACTCAAAACACATATCAGTATTAGTGATAGCTAGACAATGGCAAAAGCTTTTAAAAGGGCGTGAAGGAGGCACTCTATAGCGCCACCTTTTGTCAAAAGTGGGGGGGTTAGTTTTAGCTACAGACACCAAACTTGGTACATAAATTGTTCTTTTCAAGACGGACAACTTTCTAATTCACAGTCATCAGCTACGACCAACAGGAAGTCGGCTATTTTGATTTGAATATTTAAATTGAGCTCTGATTTAATGCATACTCCTCACAGGGGAAGTACACTATACACACCAAACTTTGTCTACATGAAGAAAAACCATTGAGGAACTTAAATTGCGAACGGATTTTGGTTAGCTTGAACGGTTTTGTCGTGGTGAATTTTTGAAATGACAGTAAAAAGGGAAACATTAATTGTCTTGTATGTTTAAATTGCAGCTTCCAAACACTTCAAAGCATTTTTTTATACAAAGATCAAATCATTTTGAGGAAATATGCATAGTTTCACGACTTTACAACACTGTATGGATAAAAGAAAATTAAAAAACTGTCAGACTTCTCAACTGACATGATCTCACTCTGGCCACCCTGTCTGTGTGAGGGAAGGGAGGGGGAGAGGGAGGGGGAGTGTGAGGGGGTTGGTGACTGTGACAGTGTGTGTGGACTGTAGGGAGGGGCTGTCTGGCAGAGAGAGAGACAGAGAGACCTAATCATCCCTTTAATAATCAGGAAAAAAAAATCTGTATTTTAAATTGTTATTGTTTTTGTTGTTGCTAATGGTGGTGTTTTTTCCTTTCATTACAGGTTAAGAAATCTCTTAGGCCTTATCCTTTTCTGACAGTTTTAGGGATTTAAAAACATCCTAAGAACCCTAATTTGTGCTGCAAATAATAATTTCAAACTCATTTGATACTGACCTATGACAACCTGTGACGTGACATGACATTTATTAATCTCATGGATGTAACAGTAAAACTCTTCAACTGACAGATAAAGCTGTAATGCAAGCAAAACTATTTCACAAATGCTTATAGGTCATTAAAATCATTACAAAACACTAATACATTATTTAAGGATTTGGTAACACTGTAAAATAATGTCTAATTTGTTAACATTATGCAGTATAACATAGTATGCAGTCTTCGTAGGGCACCAACTCCCAGAGGGGGCACCATCCCAGTTGCTCAAAAAAAAAACAAAAAAAAAAAAACATGCGTCATTCTCCCATCCGCGCTCGCGACCGCTCACACCTCATGTTTGCGGCTGAATGTTCGTAATTGATGGATGGACATCTATGCCTGGGTATAGGACATCAGCAATCCGGCACAGAGAAAAGAAAACTAAAGAAAATAAAACAGGCATAAAGTTGTCTTGACATTGGACTTTCTAGAGTCTCAAATTTAGGGAAGGTCTCTAAAGTTACATGTGATATTGTTATACACTTTTCTAACGTCAGTAGCATTTGAAGAGAATGACTTACAGTCATAAAAACAACTGTAATTGTTCATCTAGGTGACAGCTATAATGCACAATTAAATTGAATGTTTGATATTTATTACAACAAACTGTAAGTCATATGTAAATTATGCAACTTTTTCACATGGGCTCAAATGCAAATTTGAAGCTCAATAGCATTTGAGAAGAAAGACTTGCAGTCACAAAGCAATTGTAATGTGTTCATATAGGTGTCAGCTACAATGCACACCTTATACATTTTTTATAAATATTAAAATAAAGTGTTACTAAAGTTATATATATTGTTCTGTGTATGTGATTTCAAAGTCTAGATTGGTCGGATTAACCCTTTAACTGCCGCATCCCTTAAAACTGATTGTCAGAGGGTTACTGTAAATGCTTATGCCCGCTGGGCACAGTTATCCTGATGCCACCGGGGTGGCGTTGCACCGATGGCTTGAGCCCGACATCGCTGCTTGCAGCTATATTTATTATTTTTTTTATTTTTTATTAAACCTTCCGGGGGTTTTTGGGGGCCTTAACATGCTCAAAAACTCTTGAAAATTGGCACACACATTGGAATCTGCGGCCATTAGGACGCCACAGAGACTGGGACCCGGGCGTGGCACAGGGGCTCTACAGCGCCCCCTGGAACACAGTCAGAAATCTTGAACCATAGCTCACACACACTTGCATATATTTATATGAAACTCAGTACACTTGTAGATCTCATTGAGCTTAACAACTTTCGCGCTCTATGTCAAAGGCTCCGCCCAACAGGAAGTCAGCTATTCATGGCTGTTTAAAAAAAGCATGCTCTGGAATTTGATATACTTGTCATAGGTTTTTTACTTGTTTGCCACCAAACTCGGTGAACATGATCTCAAGACATTGGGGATGAAAAATTGCGAGGGGATTTTTGATATCTCGAACGGTTTGCCCGTGGCGAGGCGTTGAAATTAGGGCAAAAAGTGAGAAACAGGAAATGCCTAATAACATCCACATACATTGCCTGAGTTTGATCAAACTTCATCGGTTTTTTCGATGTATGATACCGATCGTATATATGTGACTATTAAGAGTCAACGTTATAGCGCCACCAACTGGCAGCAGGAAGTGAGTCATTTTCAAAATGCTTTGAATTCAGCATCTTATTTTTACTCGATTTGCTTCAAACTTCATCAGAATAATGTCAAAACATGGCCGATGTAAATCTGTTGTGGGGATATTGATATCTTATATATTGTTGCCATGGCAACGTGTCAAACTTGAATATTCTGTTATGGTGATTTTGAGGCAGATAACAACCTCAGATTTACATGAAACTCAAAACACATATCAGTATTCTTGATAGCTAGACAATGGAAAAAGCTTTTAAAAGGGCGTGGAAGAGGCACTCTATAGCACCACCTTTTGTCAAAAGTGGGGGGGTTAGTTTTAGCTACAGACACCAAACTCGGTACAAAAATTGTTCTTATCAAGACGGACAACTTTCTAATTCACAGTCATCAGCTACGATCAACAGGAAGTCAGCTATTTTGATTTGAATGTGGATTTTTTTTTTACATTTAGCTGTGAATTAATGCATACTGCTCAGAGGAGAGTAACACTATACACACCAAACTTTGTCTACATGATGCCAAAACATTTTAAACAACTTAAATTGCCAATGGATTTTGGATAGCTTGAACGGTTTTGTCGTGGTGATTTTTTTAAATGACAGTAAAAATGGAATTATTAATTGTCCTGCATTTTTAGATTCCAAACACTTCAAAACCTTTTTTCATACAGAAAAAAAGTCATTCTGAGTAAATATGGATAGTTTCACGACTTTACAACACTGTATGGATAACAGAAAATTAAAAAACTGTCAGACATCTCATCTCACTCTGTCCCTCTGTTTGAGTATATGTGCTTCAGACTTCCATTGTCTGAGAGAAATTGCGCCCCTACAGGTTCAATTCCCGGACTTTTACTTTCACTTTTAAATCGGTTAAAAATACAAATAAATACTTAGATTTAATTCACACTGACAAGCTAAACCAACATATCTGATTATTACCGGTTCAGGACTCATGGATAAATTATTTCTGGCCAGAGATACGTGAGAAATAGGAGAGATGAATCACCGCTGTGATCACGAGCGTCTGGAGTAAAGAGCTCAGAAAAAACGAATTTATTCCTGTTTTAAAGCTTTTAAAAATAAATTATTACAGCGATATCACACAATCAACCAATTAGAACACACCAAGAGCTAAATTCAGATGTTTTTGAACTGTTTGTGTGAAAATGAAATATTTGTGGCTGCCTATATGAAATCACTGCCTCCGATCAGCGCGTACAGTGTCGAGCTCAAAACAAACGAATTTATTCTTGTTTAAGAGCTTTTTTAAATAAAATATTACCACAAATGCACACAATAAACCCATTGTAACACAACAAGAGCTAAATGCAGGTGTTTGTGACCCGTTTAAGTGTGAAAGACTATTTGAAAGCGTGACTGGCAGAATAACATATATCTCTTGAGCTGCAGGATTCTGGCTTTCGTCGTACGAACGAACACATCACGGACAAGATTATTTCAAAACACATAATAGCTTGGCGAATATAAACGAAAACAGCCACGTGAACATAAACTGTTGAGAAATAAATCTGAAGTGGATCTACTGGATTTTAATATTAAGTGACCGCATATACCAGCTGCTTCTGTCTTCAATTTTAATCTATATAAAAAATTAAATTCATTCATCTTGGCTGCTTTTTTTAATGTGTGAACGTATTTATTTATTTATTTATTTATTTATTATTTTGCTCTAACAACAATTAATCTATATTTAATTAAATCAATTACATTTTATTTTACATTTGATTTGTCCATTTCTGCATCTAAACGCCTAAAAACCTAAAACATGCTCTATTATACTATTGTTAGCAATTTCTTTATCGTCCAATTTATCTGGTGTACACTTTTATTTTCATAATAAACTTGTTTGTTAGATTATACACAGTTACAGTGGTCTATAATAAATATTAACAGGTTTTATTCAAGCTGTTTAGAATGATTGCAGTAGGCAATTTTTTTAAATGTAAATAAAATAAAATTAAAAAAATTAAATAAATAAATAAAAAACATTGGAAAACAATAACTGTTGTACATTTTTATACATTTTGTATAATTTCATAGTTTATGCATTATAGTTATAAAAACAAATACATTTAGCCACTCACATAGAAATCTTAAGGCCTTATCCTTTTCTGACAGTTTTAGGGATTTTTAAAAATCCTAAAAAACCTTATTTGTGCTGCAAATAATAATTTCAAACTCAAAAAGTAAATATTCAGTTCATGCTTTATAAAGCCTTGTCCCAATATTAATAGTCAGTAGTAAGCAGTTTATAAATACAGCTATAAAAAGTTTGTTCTTGGTTTATAAGCACATTTATTAAAAAGGAGAGTAAAGGGTCAGTTATCTTCCTATGAAAAATAAAAAAATAAAAATAAACAAACAACAACACAGATTGATACAGAACTCAGAAATTGTATTGTGGATTTATGATAAAATCAGCCTGTAAATGAATTCATACTCCTCCAAGAAGACACAAGTAGTTCACACCAAACTTTTTTAACATGAAGCTAATATACTGAAGATGTTAAATTGCGAATGGGTTTAGGATACCTTAAATGGTGTGGCCATAGCGATTTATTAAAGTAACAAAAAAAAAAATACAATCGTTATTTTACTATATCTTTAAAATTTTTCATTCCAACTCTTCATAATTTTTTATATACGTAGAAGTCATCATTTGAAGGAAGCACAGTAAGCTTCATAGCTTTATCATTTTCAAGAGCCAGCATAAAATTAAAACTATCATAACTTATAAATCAAGCTTGCAATTCTTACTACCAATAATGGCCACCAGATGGAGCTATAGGAATACTTTTAAATAATTATTGTAAAACAAGTATGATTTAAATCATTTATAGAAATCTTTCAAAGAAAAATAATATGTATTTTATGTATTTTACTGATAAAATGACCCTCACTTAATTAGAATAACAAGCTGAAGTATTGTGAACTGTATATTAAGAATAATTCTTTATAAGCTTTATGGACAGATACGTTTTGAGTGACTCTTGAAGGTTCAGCACCACATCCTCTTTTACCACTGTTTAAAGAATTTATCTTACAGAACAGGTGCGAATGAATTTTGGATAGCTTGAATGGTTTTGTCGTGGTGATTTTTTTGAAATAACAGTAAAAAGGAACCAGTAAATGTCTTTTATTTTTTTAAAGTGCAGCTTCTAAACACTTCAAAAAAAATTTACACATAGAAGACCAGTCATTCTGAGGAAATATGCATAGTTGCATGACTATACAACATTATATGGATGATAGAAAATTAAAAAACTATCATACATCTGATGTCACTCTGTCCCTCAGTCACTGTGGTTAATGTGTGTGTGTGTGTGTGTGTGTGTGTGTGTTAAGTGAATTAGGTGTGAAACTATCAGGAAACATTTAGTCTCCAGCACCAACATTTTACAGAACTGCCACTTTCCTGGAGTCTCAGAATTACAATGTGTCAGGTTCTGAGAGATCTAAGATTCCCAAAAAAATATTTAATTAGAATACCATGAAGTATTGTGAAATACTATATATTAAGACTTTATATATAGGCTTAATGAACAGATTAGAGTGACTCGTGAAGGACCAGCACCACCTCCTCTTGTCCGATGGTTTGAGGAATATATCTTCCAGAATCCGGGATTAAGATTTAGGAGCTCATTTTTATTCCACCTTCTTTCCTGAAAGTCTGTCTTGCAGAATTGACTAAAAATTAATCTTCACATTAATTCCTAATTCTTTTGCAATTCTTTTGTCAGTTCTTCTTGACCTGTTTTTCTCTTCCAGCTTTCCTGGAGTATTGTATAGCACTCATAAATGATTAAATAAAAAGTAATGGTAGTTATTAAGATTGATATGGTTTGGAATTGGTAAAATGTGCTTGGAAAAAAATCACAATAAAACAATGTTTTAATGTTTAAGTTTGGAATATTAACTGACATGAATGAATGATATATAAATATAGTTCATGTTAACACAATGTTTATAAATGGAATCTTATTGTAAAGTGTTACTAAAGTTTTATATATATATATATATATATATATATATATATATATATATATATATATATATATATATATATTGTTCTGTGAATGTGATTTTAAAGTCTAGATGATTCGAATTACCCTTTAACTGCCATATTCTTTAAACCTCACTGCCAGAGGGATATTGTGAATGCATGTGCCCGCTGGGGCACAGTTTACCTGATGCCCACCGGGGGTGGCGATGGCATTGGTGGCTTGAGCCCACCATCGCTGCTTGCAGCTATATTTAGGGCTCAAGCCCAAAGGGCGAGAGGCCTATTGTTTTCCTTAGGATTATTTTTTATTATTATTATTATTATTATTATTATTATTATTTTTTCAACGTCTCGGGGGCTTTTGGGGCCCTTAACGTGCTTAAAAAGTCTTGAAAATTGGCACACAGATTGGAACCTGCGGCCATTAGGGCCGGGCAGAGACTGATACAGCGGGCGTGGCACAGGGGCTCTACAGCGCCCCCTGGAATATGGAGGGCCATATATCATACACTCTTGCTCGTAGACGTAATGAAACTCGGTACACATATAAAATCTCATCAATCCAAACAAACTTTTGTATTGCATATCATAGGCTCCGCCAACAAGGAAGTTGGCTATTTAGGGTTTAGTATTCAATTTTTCGTCAAAGTTGTGGGTGCTTTTGGGGTCCTTAACATACTCAAAAACTCTTGAAAATTTGCGCACACTTTGGAATCTGTGGCCTTTAGGAGCCTGCAGAGGCTGGGACCGGGCGTGGCACAGGGGCTCTACGGCGCCCCTGGAACACAGTCAGAAATGTTTGATGTATAGCTCACACATACTTGCACATATTCATATGAAACTCAGTACACATATAGATCTCATCGTGCGAAAAACTTGCGTATTGCATGTCATAGGCTCCACCCAACAGGAAGTCAGCTATTTAGAGTTATGTAAAAAGCGCATGCTCTGGAATTTGAAATACTTGTCATACGGTTTTTTTCTCGATTGCCGCCAAACTCGGTCAACATGATTCTCAAGACAC
>NW_020524679.1:0-31217 GCF_003368295.1 Carassius auratus
ACACTGCCAAGTCTCTGACACTTGCACTGTTAATTACCAGCCTCATTTGCATATGCAAAATGAAACCATTTAGAAAATAGTACTTTGTAGCAGGACGTGCAAATTTCGAAAACTGAATTGTGTTGTTTTCATTGCCTAATTTCATATAAAATTGGTTCGTTTCATGTGAAATTATGCAATAAATCAAAGCCAAGTCTAAACTACGTTTCATGTGTTGCCATGAAAACCAAAGAGAGGATGTTTGCTCCTTTCGAAACTTTAATATTCAGCTGCGCCTCTGCTAGTGCCGGCGGTCAGATTGAAAGAGACTTTAGTTGTTTTTATTCCACCATGAGCTTCATCAAACAAAAACGAAAAGAAAGAAAAAGGAAAATGAATTTTGGAGCTCCTCCCTAGAGTTGAAGCTCTCGCTGTGCTCCATGCATGCTAATAAAGGTGTGGGAGGGAGATGGGGGTTCTCAGAAAATACAAGATTGGATGTATTCCCCAGGAAGCCACATGGAGGTTCATTACTTTTGTATGGCTCCTGTTTTCTGGTTTATCTTCAAATAGATTCCGTTTAAGATTGATTAAGGATGACACTAATGTATGGCGTGCTATTTTCTCTCTTTTAGCAGCTAAAATGTACACAGAGCTAGAATAAAAGTAATAAATTGCCCAGCAGAAATATATTGACATTGTATAGCGCAGACCCTCAAGCACAGGAGGATAAAAGCGATCCATGCGTATCAATAATCTGATGTGACAGCTGCAACATTAAATGATTTTAAAGCCATGAAATTTTGCATCTTACTGAAACAATCTCTCTCTTCTCTCTCTCTCTCTCTCTTTCCACCTCTTACACAATGGGAGAACCCCAAAGGCGGCGTAGAGTGAGTAAACACTCTGAAGTGAGTGTTTTATATGTTTTCACACTCTCCTTTTAGCCCAATCTACAGAAACCATTCCTCTGACTGTAAATGCCGCATTTGGTCAAAAAAAAAAAAAAAAAGGATACACTTCTGCTTATATGATTTGTGCAGCCTCTCCCAGTCTCAAGCCTTTGTTTTCAGTTTGAGTGCCCTGGGGTCTCATGAGGTAACATGGACGCCTTGACATCCCCACTGTACCAGCCGTACTGTACTAATGAGGAGCCCCCCTTCACCCCACCTTCCCCACCTCCTCAGAGAGGCGTAGGGAAGCGGGGAGTCCTCCGATCAGCTCAGGTTTCAGGTTGCAGCACCTCGCATCACCTCCAGCCTCCTCCTTCTCTGTGTGTGTGGGAAGAGTCGCTTCAGGTGCGGCTAATTATTCCTGTCTTAATTGTACCAGCCCAAAAAAAAGAAAGCTTGGCTTTTGCAAATCCACTCCCAAAGCAGTATAACTCATCTTTCGGAGACTTGTAAATTATTCATTCTTCAAGGTTAATGAAAATATGCCTAATGGGGAAGAATCCGTGGTGAAAGAAATGATAAAATTGTAAAGACATGCCCGTCCAAAATAATTAGAATGAGTGCTGGCTTTAATTATGTTTGAAAAACAATTGAAAATGCAGATACGACATAAAAAAGAACACATTATACAGTAGATATTTTTTGTATATAATAACAAAGGTGTTTTTAAAGGGTCTATTTAAAGAAATTCTGATATGGGGTAGATTAGTAATTTAGTAACTATTGACTTAATAACTAATTTTTTTTTTTGTACTGATATAATTTTGAAGCCTAAATTCAGTGATAAAATTCTTAAAAATAATACTTGGAGTTTTTGTAATAACATAAAATAAAAATTATTTTATTATATTAAGTTAGTTTTTTAACATTCACATTTTATTTTATTATTTGCAGTCATATGTTGGAATTAATGGTTCATTTAATATAATATAATATAATATAATATAATATAATATAATATAATATAATATAATATAATATAATATAATATAATTATTTATTATAAGAAAGTTGTTTAAAAAAAATTGTTAAAATGTTCTAATATTTATTTTTAGTGTTGAAATGAATTAATCATGATATTTGAATCTGTTTTCTAATATATTAAAAGAGATTGATTATTTGTTCATGGTGGTGGCTCAGTGGTAGAGCATTGCGTTAGCAGGGCAAAAGGTCATGGGTTCAATTCCCAGGGAACAAACAATACTGGTAAAAATAAATGTATAGCCTGAATGCACTGTAAGATGCTTTGGATAAAAGCTTCTGCTAAATACATGAATGTAATAATGAGTAAGTTGTGCTCACAGAGATATAATTGGCAAGATATACTTTCAAAATTCAAGCACATTTCTAAGTACTTAAGAAAAACATCCTTTTCCTACTGATATTTATATTTGACCCTTTTATTAACTGTCTCAAAACAACTGCAGTGCTGTTAGTGTTCCTGTTGCTGCCAATATTAACATCTTATAAATGATTAAAGAGATTATGTATGGCGAACAAAGAAATTGAGAGGATAGAGAGAGAGAGAGAAAGAGAGAGAGAGAGGGATAGAGAGAGAGTAAAATAAAGCGGCCAAATGATTGTGGTTCTCTGAAGTCCTGGTCCTGACCTGTGAATATAAGACTGACGTATGTTTACAAAGAGAGTGATGGACGGCCTGTCCAGAGGCGCTGTGAGTTAGAGTGAGTGTGAAGAGGGCATAAGCAGTGATTCAGACCACAATCCATCACAGAGCTGTCACTCAAACATCCCTCCCACCCCTCGCTCTGGCCCACTTACACCTTACGACCACTCACTCTTTTCTTTTTCTTCTCACATTCTGTCTTCCCTTTCTCATTTCCTAGCTTTCCCTCTTCATCTCCATCATTCTTCCTGTGCCACTCTCTCATGTCCCCCAGTTTCTTTCTTCTTCTGTCATTCGTTTAGGGTTTTCGGTCAAGGGTCAGTTTCCTGCCTATAGTGAATAGAACTGGAAGAACAGGAACAGTAATATTACTGGGCTTTACTTCTAAACATACTCTGAACCCTTAAGAGCCTTGAAACAGTTTCTCTGTTTAAAGCTTTATTGTGCTCTCGGGGAGGTCAGGTCATCTAGATGTACTTTGTCATTTTAATTCTAAATCTTAACTGTGTGTTATCTCATAAAACTGAGGGATCAGATTACCTACCTACTCAGAGATCTTCTGAAAATTCTGATTCTGAATTCCGGTGACTGGTATATTAACGCCTAACTCATTTATTTTACCTTTGTGGAATATTGTAACTAAAGCTAAATTTAAACAAAGAGTTGTGACTGGGGCACCTTCATTATGGATTTACCCATTTTTTGTGTTAAATAACAGTTAGTGGTTCGCATACTGCTGGTTTCCCAATTAAAATAATTATGAATGTATGATCATGAACCACTCAAAACGGCTTCACAGAGATGTAGAAAAAGCACCACATGTGATAAGCTGAAATAATTTCTTCATTCAATTAAATATCCAAAGATTTTTTTTATTTAAAGAAATTAATACTTAAGTAAGGAGGACAGATAAAAACTAATCAAAAGTGAAAACCAAGACATTTAAAATGTGCCAAAAGATTTCTATTTTAGATCAATTCTGTCCTTGAACTCTGTAAATTATACCTTTTTAAAAAATAAAAATACAAAATAATTTATTATTATTATTATTATTACTATTATTATTACTATTATTATTATTATTATTATTATTATTATTATTATTATTATTCAGTGTATTGTGTAAATGTGTAATGTAAATAAAAATTAAATTCAGTAAAGGAAATTACAAACTCTCTGTTGAGAGTTTGAAAAGTCATCCAGATGCGGCTAAAATAAATTCTGCTGAACTCTGAGTTTTGTTTTATGGGTAATACTTTATTTTAAGGTGTCCTTTTTTTATGGATGTTACGTGTACTTAATTTTGTAATAACAATAAATTATGCATGATTGCATGCATGTAAAAATATAAGGTAAACCCTAATCCTTAACTTAATCATATACTTAGAAATGTTATTACATAATATTTCTCCGTACTTGAATGTATAATTGCACTGTAACAAGGACAACTTAAAATAAAGTATAACCGTTTTATGTATGCTATGGCAGGTACAATGTAATATAGCATAAAAAAAGTTAACACAATGGGAATATGAGCTATTTTAAGATCTCAAGATGGAGAGGTGTTCTCCAGACTGAAAGCATCATCACAACACCACTGGAATCCTGATTGGCTTATTCATGAGCTCCTCCGATGTTGGGTCAGCCGTCTGTTTAAACGGCCTGCTGGTGTAAAGAATAAGGCATCACAACAATAAGTGCACATAACGGCCCATCGGTGACATGAAAAACTTCCTAGAGTCTGGTTCTGTTGGTTTGTGAGCTATTGGCAAGAAGTAATTAATATTGTGGCTTGTTTCCAAAATTGGAACAACTTATCAATGGGAAAAGACAGAATATACTGTATAAGTAACCTGTGGTAACCTGATTTGAATGTGGAGGCAATGTAGGAGCAACTCCATTTATTTTAACACTGCATCAAATAAATAAGCTTTACAAGAACCTTTATCTTTAAATAAAACCAGACAGCAGTGTAATGGTTGCCTTGTACAATTTAATTCACTGAACAAAAGGTCAACAAAGGTTTCAACAACAAGTGTCTGGACAAGAACAACTGATCAGCTGTAAAAGGCAATTTCACTGTGTTGGTGAAAACATGGTGTTATCTGTTTTTATTTATTTTTACTTTTGGCTACCAGATCTTCCATTGCTCTTCTCTCATGCCCCTGACTAAATAATGTAAAATATTGGTAATGTAAAATATTGGTATGGTTATTTTTTCATGGTCTCCTTGCCAGTGCACGCCATAGATAAAGCGCTTTAGTATCAAGCAGAGCCAAATTAAAATATTTTCTGTGTACCATTAGTTGAATTAACTGAGCCTATGTGACATTATTGATTTTAAGGCACTAATATTAGTGCAGGAATACAAATAAATAAATAAAAAATGAGTCCTAGCAGAACAGAACCACATTCATGACAGATAATTGGATTCATACTCAGAAGATCTGATCTGGCTCCCTACATCTGCACAGCTAAGAGCACATTTTATGGACCAATTTGATGGGGTTTCCATCTGTTTATATGTTTTATTGATACAAGTACAGAAAAAGAGGCAGACTAAGCCACAGGGCTGCTGCAATACAGCAGACAAACAGAAAATGGAGTTGGTGTCATGGATTCTGCCTGGAACTCAAAATAGCGTGAAATGTCAAGAACCCTCTTGCAGCAGGCAGATATAATTGATGTTTTATGACATTTACAGATGCGTTAGGCAGAGAACTCAAGCATGGTGGTGCTTTAAATGTATGATAGTTGACATGCCACACAAACTGGCATGAGAGAAGAGCATGATTAATGCAATATCAACAGCCTGTGGAGGCCCATCTACCGCTAACATCCTTTAGTATAGGACATTCACCTACCTTTGTTGTAACTGAGACTATATAAATGCAGGCAAAATTAAGGAAAAAAATTTTTTTCGCAGATGTGTGCTTACCCAGGCCTAAAACTGGAATCATGGGATATTGCCAGTTTGTGTTATAGTTGTAATACAGTTATACATTTTAAAGGTAATAAAAATCAGTTTATCTCAATTGTTGATTTACCTTTTTCATGTTTGGATTTCTTAATTTCATATTGTATATGTTAAGATAACGTTTGATCTGATTTAATCTTTATATAAAATCAAATGTTATTTAACTTAATTATTATTTAACTCAAAATAGTTCAAATTTTTTTATTTAATGAATAATGATTTTTATTTATTTATTTGATTTGATTAAATCGTTATGTAAAATCAAATGGTATTTAGCCCTTACATATTTAACTTAAAAATAGATGCAACGATCTTATATTGATAAAATCTGATTGTTTTATCTTTATCTTATTTGATATAATATTAGGTTTTTTTTAGGCTGTAATTATCTATATTTAAATAAAATAAAATTATTTTTATTTTTATTTTTTCTTGGATTTGATAGACAAAATTTTCATTTAAGTTAAACCAAATCTTAAATAACATCTCCCATCCTTTTAATTATAGGAAAAATAACCAATGTAACAGGACACTACCCTTTATATAATCGTTGAATTTGTTCACAGCAAAGGTGAAAGGAAGCACGATCCTGTTACACCGAACCGAAAACAATCTCAGGACAGATTTATGGGTCTAAAGCCTGCACACTCACCCTGACCTCCTCTGTTTCAGGACGTAACTTGAAAAGTAGATCATTTACTGTGTCTGGAGGACTGGTGAAGAAAAGATGTTGTAACAGAGCAATGGGCGAGTAAGCGGCATTCTAAAGCCTAGCGTTATTGCTAAGGGGCCCAGGAAGGCTGTCTCTTTCACATGCTAATGTCTGCATTTCACGCACGTAGCGAGGGTGCAGACGCGGCGGTGCAGCTGTCTGCTGTTTTATCAGCTCTCTCAGTGGGTCCCTAATGAATATTCTTCTCTCTGGCAGTGTGCATGAGCTCAGTAATCAGGTTAAGAAGCCTAGCACTTAGCAGGGCTTCTGAAGCTTCATCATTACCAAACCATGACCCTGCCCAGGTTCCATATCCTACTGCAGAAGAGTTGGCAAAGCTGCGTATAATGGCCAAGTGAGAGAGCAAAAAAAAAAAATAGGTTGAAAGGCTCTGTTGAAGTCAGAACAGCTGCTCCCTGGGTTTTGTTTTGGTATCTTTTGAGTATCTTCATGCTTTCTGCAGATAACTGGATAATTTAATACCAGTGTTGGTTCTGGGAAATAAGCAATGCAAAAGCAAACAGAGCAGGGAAGTTAAAAACCAAAGAAAGCAAATCCTCTGGCAAGGCCAAGATTTTCAGCCCATGGTATATGAATGTTCGGGGTGAATTAATTGCCCCACCATGTACCTTTTGTTATTTTCCAATTAGTTTATATCTTCAGATCTGCAGTGAGCGAGAGCTTGAAGTCATTGGGTGATGTCAGACTATTATGAAGAAGACAGTCCCCCACAAAACAGAGAAGATATTCTGCACAATGGCTTCTGTGAAGGGCACTTAATTAAGTCAACACAAATCATTAACGCATTTTCACTCAGGCTCAAATGTGAGAATTAAAGATAACGTAGACAGCAACGGCATATTAATTCCACTGTAAATGATGTTTAGAATATAAAGTATAAAGTATATGTAGGCCTAATATAATATTTGAAACAGTACATTATACGTAATATTTTAAACATTATTTCAGAAATGTTTAATTTGTTGTTTCATAACTTTCCAGAATATTTTCGTTTACTTTTCCTTGGAGGTGGGATGATTTTTAGCCAAATCCCTGTCACTATTCAAGAAGAAGATGAAAAAATCTTCTATGCTTTCACTACTTCCAATATCCCTCCCTATTATATTATATTATATTATATTATATTATATTATATTATATTATATTATATTATATTATATTATATTATATTATATTATATTATATTATATTATATTATATTATATTATATTATATTATATTTGCACCTTATTTAATGTTTTATGAAGCTGCCTTTAGATATAGAGTGTAGAGCTGAAGTAGACACATTAATAAACACAAGTTGATTTATTGTTTATTCCACTGCATGAAAATTAGAAGTTAAACTAAACATCTCTGTTGCTGGAAAAGAAAAGCAATACACACTTGCAGCAATCGACTTTGACACGAAAGCGCAGGCTATCAAGCAGCTTTCTGCCCCGTAGTTTTAAGTGCTCCCAGCAAGTAGCTTTTAAAATAGGTCAGTGGCCTGTTGTCTTGTGCAACAGCGAGTTCTCCCTTAGCTCTGTGCTATCTGGAGTAGCTGGAAAAGGGGGTTTCTGCTTTCCTCTGCAAATCGATACCTCCACGGCAACTCGCTCTCTCTATGTCTGAGCGATTAAGTCCTGCAGGAACAGGAATCCGGCTCTATCTCGCTGAAAGCTGCCTGCCACTCAACTCCAGTGGGCAGATAAGTTCTCACATCAGGGAGAGAAACCTGGGAGGCATCGGGAGAGAGAGGGAATGGGTTTCACACATTTTACGAGTGGGAAAGAGAGCGAGAGGTAGCAGAATTTACTTTCTGACAATGTGATAGAATGAACTTTTCACTCATTTTCAGGGCCATCAACCAGACAAATTCATATTTATATGTGAGAAGATGAAGAAAACGTTCTCCCGCTGACATCAAAACAGTGTGGACGAGCTCCTCGGAGTGTCCCAGTAAACAAACTGTCTGTAGCTAGACAAACCGTCTGGAGGGACAAACAAACAAACAGAGGGATTACAGCGTGCAAGATTAATGCCTCTTTTGTTTAATGAACTCCTCATGAACCTAATTACTGCAGGGATGCTGAATATGAAAAAATGATGTCTGATGAGATTGACTTTGACTTATTTGGAATGATAGCTTACAGACACCCAGCATGCAGGGTGGGCTTGGGTACAGATGGAGGGAGGGAGGACGGACAACTAGAAAGCCAGGAGAGGTAATCAGTATTCTTAGTTGTTGGTGTTGTTTGCTTTCTGGAAATGACCTGTTTTGAATCTGTGAGCTGAATTTCTAGGCTACGTCGCTGTTTTTCGGATCCTGTGGGATAAAGCAGCATGTGGTCCTGGTGATTTGAATCCTGTAAAACCGCCCCGGGTATATTGAAACATCTGTCAGCGTAGATCTGGACAATGGGAGGTAGATCAAATCCCCATAATTTTATGTTGTCGAGTTTCCAGTGTGCTGACTGTGGTTCCCGTCCGGTTTAATTGTTTTGGTACACTCAGGATCATGTGATCAAGCTGTGCTCCGAACACTTTGACCCAAGCACCAGTAGTGCTCTACTTTGTAATTCTCTGCTGAACGTATGAACGCAAGGGGCACTATAACAGACATTATTATTTTTATCTGTTGTCTTCTACAGTCAGTTTCAGGTCAACAACTGTTATCCTCTTTTATGAGCTGAGGATTGTTTCCATCACAGTAACACAAAATCTGTGTTAAGTATGCATGTGCAACTCATACTTTCAGTGTGTACAATTGCATGTTTGTTTAGAGACGTGCTTCTCAACTTCCCAAAAATATGTCACATGTCTCTCCTGATAGACAGCAGGGGAAAATAACAGTGCTAAATGCATATGATTACATTTAAATGCCTAATTTTGCATTTTGGCCAATTAAATCTTAAAAGAATTGTTTGGCTGAAATTTGAATTTGTGATCCATTTTGGTTACCATTGACGTTCATTGTATGAACAAAAGAAAGAAATCTCTCAAAATATCTTATTTTCTTATTATTATCTTATATCTTATTACATTTAGGGCCTTAAAAGGACAGGTTTGAAACAACATGCGAGTGAGTAAATGATGATAGGATTTTTATTTTCGGCAGAGCTGTCAAACCATGAACAAAATAAAGTGTAATTTTATTTATTCCAATTTATTTAGATTTCAGTTTAGTCTTTAGAACTGCTAAAGATGTTCTAAGCTGTATCATTTAAAATTGTTTAACGCCATAAAATTTCATTTCACTGTCTGATGGTATTCATATTTAGTGACATTTTAATGTTTAAAGCAGACAGGATGTAAATGTTTTATATTTACAAGTATATATTTATATAATTTATATTACTATATGTAATATATAAACGTATCATATTTTTCTCAAATATATACAGGCATGGGTGTGTATTTATATATGCATAATAAATATTCTCAGTACACAACTTTTATTTTGAATGTGATTAATCGTTTGACAGCTCTATTTATAATATATCATGTATATACCAGTACACTATCTAAAACATTTTGGTTTTAGTTGGCTTAAGAATGTTTCAGATAATCTTTTTTAGTTTTTTTTTTTCCAGTCATGTCAATTTTATTTTATTTTAGTTTAGTTTAGTTTAATTTTGATTAACAATATTACCACTAGTTAAGAGCATAAAATCACACTTACTTACCAGATATTTAGAAATCAACATTTCCAATATTACTATTTGTCCTATGTCATGTTAATAATTTAGCATCTTGTTGGACCCATGAATTCATTGTGCTATGCTGGGTTGCCACTCAATGTCCAAAGTTAAATCAGTGTCCTTATTCAAAACCAATTGAGAACCACTGGTTAGTGTTTATTTCTGGCCTTATTCAAAATCAGAGCCTCAGTCCTCACAATTTATAAAACCGGCAAACTTTTGCACAATCAATAATAATCAGCTGTCAAAACTGTCTGTAATTTCTCTTCATCAGCACGCACACAGACTTTAAACTTGAATCCTAAACTAAATTTGTTTTGACCATCTGGCTGTTGTAGGAAGAGGACGTTCAGACAGAAGTCCCAAGAAAAGTTTACACCTCACTTTCTTGTGCTAATGAAAAGAGTCCAGTCCTATGTCTGCATAGCAGTGACCAAAGTGAGACCCCTTAGCCCACATTGCCCTGGTCTCCATGGCAATGAGGCCTCCTGACCCGCCTGTCAGCATTGCTAATGGCCATTGTTGTGAGCCATGACCTGTGAGCTTCTCATGAGCAGATGGAGGGTTTGACCCCCACCCAGCCTTAGTGCTGCTCCGTCACCCACGCACCCTCCCCTCTATCAGCTGCCCTGCTCCCAAAGAAACAGTATGACAAAGCAAGGGACGGGAGAGAGGTGAGGGGGACGCACAGTACAGGCGTCACTGTGGAAACTTGGAGTGGAGGGTGTGCATGTGTGTGTGTGTTTGTATGGGCCCCTGCAGGCTCGAGCAGCAGCAGGGCACACTCCCATCAACAGACGGGGGCCGAGGGGCTTAATACCAGCTGAGTGGGAGCCTGTGCTTTAAACTGCATATACGATGATTCAAAGACATCTAAACATGCAGTGTATAAAGATAAACATGCAACATATACAAATCTTGTTTAAAAATTAATGCGATAAATGATGCCCCCTAAGGGCTGGATCATACAAGTGTGTTTTTGCATTCTAAAGTGCTATTCCAGGAATAAATTACATTGTGTAAAGTTAAAAGAAGTTCAACAAAAAAAACACACACACACGCTTTGTTTAACAGAATTAAACAATATGCAGGGGCCTGGAGAGGTGCTTTTCAAAGTTTTAAGGGTTCTTCGGTCATTTATGACCCGAAATTTTTTTTTAAAAAAATGTTACAAATCGTAGCTTCATCGGAATGGTCCGAAACTTGGTGACTTTTTTGGTACTTGGTATATGAACACCCCAAAAAATTGGGGACAGGATTTTAAAAGTCTAAGTGGTCGTAAAAAAAATAGTCACACTCAGGGTCTTCGGGTCAAAAATGACCCGACATAGGAAATGAATGGGAAATTTGCAAAAATATTAAAATACTGAGTTTTTTTGTGTGTACAATCTACAAATCAGCCACGATGCAGAAAAAAAACATACAACAGTGAAGGGGTGAATCTCTAAAACATCAAGAGTGCAAAACAGACAAAAAAATTCACACACACACACACACACACACACTTATACACACAAAAACACACACAAATGAAAGTATCATTGCAAAAGCTAATTTTGGGAAATGTGTGAAATAAAAGAAATTATTCATCAATGTAAGAAATAAAGTGCACAGCAATAAAAGCATGAGGCTGTAAGCCATCAAGGTTGCAAAATAGACACACTCACTCACACACACACACACACACACACACACACACACACACATAGGGAAATATGAGACTGGTGAAACTGTAACAGAGATATGTGAGAATATGTGAAATAAAATCAATGAATCAAATAAAGGGGAGACATTGGATCCAAAATGCAAAAGTCACACACCATGTCTCTCTCTTGAACACACACACACACACACAAACACACACACACAAGCACGTGTGCACGCACGCACGCACACACGCACAAACAGAGTAAGGTCAAAGGATGGAATTCTTCCCTAGTAACCTCCAGGCCTATTCGAGCGACCCAGGCCCAGCGTGACACTTTTTTTATTTTTCTATTTTCCATTTACATGTACTGTTTGAAAATGATTATACGTTTGCTGTTATTTTTGTTTTTTGTTCATAATTGTTGGCAATTTTGAAGAGTTACTGTTCATTGAATTGCAAAAAATAATTTTAATGGAAATGTTTATAATAAAAGGTAAATAAAAATATGTTATGATTTAAATAATGTAATTTTTTTTATTAAGTTAGAATTAAAACAATGGGTAACAAAATGCTTTCCATTTGTTCTCTTTCTAGTGCAATGTTCAGGTTTGACTGTATTATAAAGTAAAACTGGCACTTGAAATTACCATTTAAATCAACCAAACAAACAAAAAAAAAAAAAAAACTTGACAAAAATAGTCTTTGAGAATCTGTGATTATATATTAAAATCCACAACCTGAAATAAATAGGCAAATATGTGCAAAAATCACTAGAATTCACAAGCCTTTCTACAGAGAGCTGTACATTCTCTCTAGTGGTAAAAATGTGCTATTGCATGATAAAAATGCTTAATTTGTCCACCAGATGGCACCAATCTAATTTCAAAAATTGTTTTCTATAGGCCTTGGCTGTACTTTAAAATAAAATACAGCATTAATAAAAATAAAAATAAAAATACATATATATATAAATTTTCTATTATATTCAATGGGAAAAAATGGATCATAATTATTGCATAAAAATTCATTATTCATTATTATTATCATAAAATTCTCTCAAAACACAAAAAAAGAAAGAAAAAATATTATTGAACAAAAATACATTTGATTGATTTTACTGAAAAAAAGTATACCTGAATCCCGGCCTCTGGGTCATTTTTGACCCGAAGGTCCTGAGTGTGACTCATAAATGAAGAACCCCAGAGGGTTAAAAATGTGAAGATGGCTTCAGTGTGCATGTGTTCAAGGTCCAATAATTGTAAAACTTTGAACTGTGTAATACTATGCATTCTTTACCTGGTAAAAAATGAAGAAGAAAAAAACTTATATAATCTGCATAATAATCTGCATTTGGTGGTTTTTCTTCTGTTCAAGCATTTGGGGTTGGTAATTGTTTTTAAAAACCGACCAGGGTTTCATTGATCAAAAATCCAGTAATACTATGAAATATTTTTTACAGTTGAAAATAACTTTTCTATTTTAATAAACTTTAACATGTAATTTATTCCTCTAATGGCAAAACTAAATTTTAAGCAGTCATTATTCCAGACTTGAGTCTAATTAAGTCATTATGATCCTTCAGAAATCATTGTACTGGTTTGGTGCTTAAGAAATATTTCTTTTTATTACTAATGTTTAAAATGTATGCTATTTAACATTTTAGTAAAAACTGTGGTACATTTAATTGAAATATAAATCTTTTGCAACATTAAAAGTCTCTGCTGTGACTTTTGATACATTTTGTGTGTCCTTGCTGAATAAAAGTGTTAATTTCTTTCCGTAAAAAAAGACCCTCAAACTTTGAACACTGGTGTATATGTGATTCATTGTGATACAATTAATTAATTAATTGGCATATCATGTTATTAATTCACATTTTTAATTGATTTACACCATCGTATGTGCAAGGTCCTTCAGCAAACCTGCATGTACAAGCTCTTGCTTTTTCTTCTTTTTCTCCCACACACACATACACACACACACACACACACTCAGAGTGTGAGATGAATAACAGCTATAGAGCGTAGAGGTGGCGGGGTTATAGGGGAGAGCAGCAGTGCTTCAGCATTCACTCTGTGGGAGTCAAGACTCAAATCCCCACAGTAGGACTCACTGCAGAGCAAAGCTGATTCAATGCATTACCAATTCAGCTGATTCAACCTTATTCCACCCCAACACAATACACGCTCCTCAGTCCACCGCCTTCCGCCGCACCGGTCTGCAGGAAAGCACAATTGGTGCTTGTGCTGCGAGACTGAGAGGGTTTGCAGGAAAAGATTTAATGGCTGCATCTTCGTATATTTATAGATAACTGAATTGGAAGTTTGTGCCTGGCTGTAAAAAGTGTCTCAGCAGTTCTCTGTGTCCAAGGCAACACGCTTCAAGAATAATAACTTAATATTGTGATGTTCCTGGAAAACTCATGGGAGGTAATCAAGCAGAAATATAATATCTTCAGCAATTTAAAAAAATATAGATTTTGCATTCTAGTTGTAACAGTAAATAAGAAGCAATTGCAGTTTTTTTAAATAATAAGCAGAAATGGCCCTGGCCTTTTTAAAGGAATAGTTCAACCAAAATGAAACTTTCTCTTCCAGAAGGCATGCTGTTTGTTGTTCTGTGGAACACAAAAGGGGCAATTTCCCATTGGTTTCATCCTCTTTCACTATCACATTCCTAGTGACCATAACTGCAAGCTCCAAACAGAAATAAAAGAGGAAATATGTGTGTTTTTTATTTCAACTCTTGTAAAAACACTAAAAAAAATTAAATATTCAATTATAATTTTATCTATCAACTTAAAAACTGGATCGCTGATTTGGGTATTAATCATTGTTTTTGTTTTTTGCAACAGTTGATGCAGTTTAATTCAATTCAGTAAACTAATTGATTGATATTTAATACCATTTGATCATTTTGACCAGCAGCTGATCCAGTTCGTTCAATTCAGTTTCTGTTCAATTTACACTGAACTGTTTAATCCAGTTCCGTTTGATTCAGTTAATTATTTAATCATTTTCATTGAACCAGCTGATTCAATACTATTTGATTCTATAAACAAGTCGATCCTGTTCACTTTGATTCATTGAACCAGCTGAACCAATTTCGATTTGAGTGAAATATTGTACGCAGAAGTATTTATTCATTTGGAACTTTATTCTTAATTACATGCTCTTTGAAATTTGATCGCTATTTAAAATCTGTCTTGTTCCTTGCCTTCAGAATTCTCCGTCTGTGTTCCATGGAAAAAAAATAACAGCATTCAGATTTAACACAACATAAAAGTAAATAAATAATGTCAGAATTGTCTTTTTTGAGTGATCTATCCCTTTAATCCTGCTTTTGTCACATTGCGTGTTTGCACTGCTTAGCTCATGATTGCTACATAAGCTACTGTAAAATGCTGCAGTGGTGAACGCGCAAAATAGCTTGCACATTTTAAATATGGTTCTTTCTGTGACCCAGAAATGCGACCCAGCAGGTGCAAGGTAAAGGGAGTGAGTTTTCAGTCTCGAGGGGTAGCTGAGAGAGCTTGTAACTCTGATATGAGGCCTACAGGCCTTCAAAATCAGTACTGTGTTATCCGAGAGAAAGAGTGCGAGAGAGCGAATGCCTCGAGGGGGATGGCCCGGGTCCCATCTCCTCTCCCTGCCTCCTCCTCCTCCTCCTCCTGGAAGCTCGCCATCTGCCACAGCTGCTGCTCGGCGCAACCGCCACTCTAATTGACAATGAACCCAAAGGCGCAGCGATAATTGTGGCTGGCCGCTTTGGCAACTTCAGCGGGTTTCAATTCCTTCCTTTCAGGATTCATCAAGCCCCATCTGCTCCTCTCTCTGTGTCTGGCATCTGCCCCTCTACCCCTCCCTTTAACTCTTTCCCCTGTCCTCCCTCTCTCCCTCTTTCTTCTCCTCCCCTTTGGACAGTCCATGCTTTTGTGAGATGCTTATTAGAGAGTCGGTCGGTGGGTAACCCAGAGAGGTTAACCACACCCCAGAGGAGTGCAGCCTCGGTGGGGGCAAGCAGTGTTTGTACAATCCAGAGGCAGATAAAGGACGCTTTGTGGTTTTCTCTTTCTCTTGCTCTCCCTCGGTTGCTGCTGCTCCGCATCCACCCTCTTTTCTTCTTTAAAAGCAAAAGAAAAGTGTCGTGTGTCGCAAAGCACGGGGAGGGTCACCCTGTACAGACGTGTGTATGCATGTGTGTGTTTTGAGTGCTCAGTTATCTTGATTATTTTGCCCTGCTCCACTTGCATATTTTGATATAAGGCCCCAGTTTGATGCCATATTTTTTCTGAATATCAAAAATGTATCTCATATGTATATACATAGACCATTTGAGTACTGTATGTACATTAGCTAGTACTATAAAAGCAAGTACACAGTGGCCCAACAGATGCCTGAAAACACATAGGATGCACAGTATATTGATATCATCAGTCTTCATTATAAACATTTTGTCATTTTTTTTCAGTATGTTTTCATGCATGCTCATTTTCTACATTTCTGCCAGGACCACTATCGTCGAAGATGATTGACAATTAGTATACAGTTTGGATTGGCAATATGGTTCTGTTCTGGACAAGAATTCCCTGGGGTAGATGGGGATGAGCTGAGAGTCAGCTGATGCGAGCTTGACTAACGTGACCTGCCAAAACTAGCGCTATCCTTCATTTTTATGTTTAGATTACCTTTTGCTCACTTAACTGTTAAATGTAATCTTTAACGTATCTCAAAATCAATTTCTTATATTTTACATTATAATGTGATGCAAAGATTCATTTGTAGAATTTAACATTGACTTTTTAAATGAATTCATAGAAAATAGCAGCTGTAGGATTTTAATATTGAACATTTATCAGTTAATTTAAAAATAGATTTTACATTTTGTTGATTTTGTTGTTATGAATTATTTATGCATGCTTATGTTTATGGGTCCATAATTTTAATCAAAATGTCATAAGTAAATTTAGAATTTAATTTTGAAACAAGGACTGTCTGGTGACGTATGCCAGACTTCAAGCTTGCATTCAGATTTGCCTTTATCCAACTAACAAATGATGCATAGAACTAACTCTCAACCTACATTTCTTTTTTTTTTTTGTGCTATTGAATGTAAAAACAATAATGCTAATATTTTTTTTTCATTACTTTGATATAACATGACTTTAATATGTCACCATCCCTAATTAACATAGGGCCCTATGAAATCCGATTTATTTTTTCCCAAATTCCATTTATTATATTTTTTTATCATGTCTAATTAATTGAAATGATGAAATGTATAAAATTTAACAGCATTTAATAAATTGTTTAATAAAAAATTTATTTTTAAGTCCCTGTGAAATGTTTTTTTTTTTCACCTTAAATTTAGTTTTATTTTGTTTTCAATTAATTTTCTAGATTCCATTTTAATGGTTTCATTCAATCTTAATAATACAAATATTGTAAACATAACCACCTGATTGTGCCATTCATTCACACAAAGACACATAGAACATGCAGGATTCCTATTTAAAGTGTATTTTGCGGCTTAATATTTACAGACACTGTAGTCTATATTGCGTTTTGATTTAAGTACACTTATTTTTTTATTTAACCAAAATTTGGGAAATTCCATGATATTCCGCATTATACAGTAGGTCGCTGTGATTTTGCCTAGTAAGACATGTTCCTGGATCAATATCTTCTGATGATCCTGGATCAACATTATTGTCCAAAAATATAGACTTAACCCAATGCCTACCCCTAAACCTAACCCTACCCATAATATTTATTCCCAAAATCAGTGGGAACTGATAGCTGATAAACAAGGGTGAAGAAGCGCCTAACCATGATTGTAAGCCTAAAACAGATATTTCTTGAAAAGTTAAATCTCATTTCTGAGAATGTTTTTCCCGGATCAACAAGGATGTTGATTCAGGAACATGTTGTACTTGTGGAAATCATCCTCGCCTTATACAGTAAATTGAGTGGATGACCGTATTCTGCGGAAATCATAGGGCCCTATTAACACTAGTGGTTGTTGGATTTTGTTTGATCCTTGTATTAACCCTCTTGGATTGTCTGGGTGCGCATTGTCATAGTGAACGTGCCAGTTTGATAATGTTTGAAATGTTGCCATTTTTCTTGAGCTAGTATGAGCCGGCCTTAACGTATACCTTTGAGTAATGTTCAGATCACTTTGGATTATGTTACCTCGCCTCCCTGATCTCTGAAGGATAGAACTGATTCCCGTCAGAAAGATGTGTCTCCATTAGCTTTATAGCAAGCTCTGGGACGGTAGTCTCCTCTCGGTGCCTCTGGGGCAAAGCTCAGAGCTGGCACACAGACAATACCAGACAGCCAAGAGGGGATTGTGCCACTGCCATGCCAACCATTTTTGCCAACTGAGCCTTCTCGCTGCCAGGCTCCTGTCACACAGCAGATACGTGCAGCCTGCGCAGCCTCATTCCTCACAGGCGGGCCAGAGCTGAACATCGCCAGGGTTAATTGACGGCAGGGTCTCCCAGCTGCCTCACGTAGATAGAATCGTGTGTGAAAACTAGGAAAATCTGAGAAACATAAGCTTTCGTGTAGGCTTTCTGATTTGCATTCACACACGTATGATATAATTTGTACCTAAATACCATACAGTTGCTAGTTATATGTTAAAGACTGTCCTGTAAAATGTGGAATGACAGTTCATTGCAATTATTAACAATGATTTCAGATATGCTTCACTCACCTTATGTTATCATTGCCCAAATAATTTTTATCATGGCTGTCACATATCTGAATTTGCTCAGTATTTCATTGAGACCTGCGTTAAAAATGCTATGGATCAATTCTTCCTTATAAATCGTTGCTGTCCGCTGTTTTTTTTTTTTTATATCAAAAAGTCTGATTCACCAAATTTTCCTGTTTTCTCCTAATCTATTAATTTCTCTTTCAGGTTATCAAAATAAGAACCGTTTTCATGACAAATCTTGGGTTAAATGATATTAATTTCATTATTCTGTATCAAATGACTGCTCAATTCAAACAAATGGTTTCTGACCACACTGGTTTTATGAACAGAAAAAGCAAATGCGACTGTATTCACAGTCATGAAACTGGCCAAGAAACTTTTCTATGATTAAGCGATTCCATTTGGCTTCTCATCTGCCGTGACATGCTGAGGATGTATTTTTAGTACTCTGTGGGTTTGATGTGACCGATTAATGAAGGCCTGTGATGCCAGGGCATTTTCAACACTCTGCCAGTGCACTGTGTTTGGAACGCCTGCATAAATAATGGGAACATCGTGTTCAACAAATAACCTGGTGCCAAAATACACTCATACATAGTAAATTATCCTGAAATACAGACAACTCTATATTTCACTACACCAAGGCCCTTAAAATCACTATAGTGAAACAGCATTACTTCTACATTTGTATTTCACTCTCTAATAGAGCTCCCAAGCTAATTACATAACTGGTGCATTGTTTCATACTAGAGAAGCAGATCATGGATCATCTAACAGCAGGCCAACTGTGGCATAGCATGTTACTATATTTGGGTAGGTGACAAACATTTTAATATCAAGAAAATCTTTAATGGCAATTTTAATTTGTCGTAGAATACTGTTAGTTGCTGATGTTGATATTTAGTTGCACTGTTAACTATTTTCTTGTATTTTTACAGTACAGTACTGGCAGCACGGTTGCCAGCAAGTTACTGTATTGTGATTTACAGTAATTATACTGTAATTCAATTTACAGTACACAAGGCCAGTACTGTAATTGTACAAAACAGTATTTTACTGTATTTTTACAACATTTTCTCATTTTAGTCTGCTTCTGCTGTAATTAATACGGTATTGTACTGCAATATCTATATTGATTCATTACTGCTAAATATTACTATAATTTTCAAAATAATTACTAATAATGTTAATATTATGATTATAATATGTAGTTATTTCAGTATATAAATATATAGGAAGTAATATTATAATTATACTTCAGAATACCTGTCCAAATCAAAAGACAACCCAAACAATGTTCTTGTCAAAAATGTTTTATTCAATCAATTAAAACTATTACAACCATTTCATTTAAAACCATTGAATGTTCAGTGCATCAGCAATTCACAGGTATTAATGGCTTTTAAAGGGATAGCTGAAACAAAAATAAACATTCTGTCATTATTTACTCACCCTCATGTTGTTCCAAACCTGTATGAATTTATTCCTTCTGTTGAACACAAAAGATGATATTTTCAAGAATGTTGGTAACCAGACAGTTGATGGTAGCCTTTGATTTCTATAATAGGAAAAAAAAAGTCAGTGGGTGCCGTCAGCTGTCTGGTTACCAGTATTCTTTAAAATATCTTCTTTTGTTTCCAACAAAAGGATGAAATTCACACAGGTTTGGAACAACTTGAGGGTGTTTAAACAATGACAGAATTTCCATTTTTGGGTCAACTATCCCTTTAAGTTTGCACAAATGTAAATGAAACAAAAACATACAAGAAAAGAGAACTTGAGGATTGTGTTGAGTAAAATAATGACAAATGAGCAATAACAACTTAAAACAACAACAACAACAACAACAAGTGTCCCACTAACAGTGGATGGTGAGTGCAGGCTTCAGTTTGAAGTTTTCCATTCAAACTCCATCAAGGACTGAATAAAACTATTAACATGTGGGTTGATGGCTGTCAGCTTCCTCTGCACCAACCTCTTGGTCCTCTTGCTAACTCCCTGACTGGCAGTACACTTTAACTGTCTGGCATTTCCATCTTCAGGGTTGATTCTGACCAGGAACCTATTAGCAATATCATACCAGTTAATAAATATGTAAAAAAAAAAAAAAAAAAAGACTAATGCACTCAACCATTTTCTCAAATTCCTCCCGTCCTCCAACTTTTATTTCTTACTCAACTGTTGCACACATTATTTAAATACAATACAAAAGTGTAATGCAGAAAGAAATTCACTTGCCTCTGAACAAGCTCTAGTGTACAAGCAGCAGACTCCTGGTACTCGATGTTGAAGATGTAGTAGCTTGCGAAAATCACTGCAAAGGCGGTTATAAATGTGTCACTGCTATCCACTGTCAAGATAATGTTTCCCTCAATTGATAGCATCCACTTGGATGCTGTCATAATTGAATGTCCTGAAAATGAAAGAACACAATGTTAATTACCTAAAATGTTTTATTCCAAAAACAACATTGTCAACAAAGTCTGTAAATGACTTGCAATTTATACATTACTGTTTGTACACATTCATAGAGTATAATAAAAGTGAATAAAAATACTTATGTTGATACAGCTGTGTGTGTGAGAGTGGGTGTATGAGTGTGTATCTGTGAGTAGATATGAGTGTAGCTGTAAAACATCTGTGCGTGAGTATGTACAATATGTGTGTGTGTGTAGCTGTACAAACATCTGAGAGTTTGTACAGTATATTTACGTGTTTGTATGTGTGTTGTGTGTGTGTGTGTGTGTGTGTGTGTGTGTGTGTGTGTGTGTGTGTGTGCATAAATAATAAATTGTAGTGAAAAACCACATACTTACCAAGCATAATGAGCCTGGGTGTGTCTGGTATCACCTGCTGTGCCTCAATGTCTGCCTGGGTTGCCGTGACTTAAACATATTAAAACAACATGAATCAAAGTACAGAATATGAAGTAGCTACTATACATAAAACATGAGTATAATGAGTACAACTTGTCAAATATTGTCAGTGATGTTTTTCTTTCTTAAAATACTTTTCCACTGCTTATTTATTATTTAAATTTCCTATCTTAATAAAAATATTTAAAATATTGTCATTGCACAAAAACTCAGGGGGAGTACAAACTTTTTCATGTCCTTGTAGGCAAAATAAACAATAGATGTCTTTTAGATACTTACATCTGCCAGAATGAACAGGGATTCCATCACCTCCCTGAAGAAGGCCATCAAAAGCAGGACAACTGAAGTCGCCATCAGATCTTGGTCTTGTAGGGTTCTTGAGTCATTCTCCATCTCAGTCAGCAGAGACTGAATCTCCCCTCTCCACTTCAACTTCTGATGCTGGAAGAAGTCTCAATCTGTGTAAAAGATGAACCAAGGTCTTAGGGGTTTGGAGAGGCGTGAGGATGAGTAATTAATGACGGAATTTTCATTTTTTGGGTGAAGTAACCCTTTAAAACATTGTATTAAAATGGCTAATACTTACAGAAAACTAATTCCCAGACTGCAAAAATAAGTGGCCCACACTGTAGAGCTGTAAGAAATCAAAATACATTTTATTCAATTATGCGTTACTTGCCGTGGATGTATAAGTTAACACATCACTGTATTTCATTCATTCCAACAGTACATCTAACATATAGTAAAAAAATATAAGCCTCTGTTTCTAAATTTTTTTTGGCATGTATGGGTCTTTGTTGACTAATAGATCATTATTAACTTTGATAAAGGCAATTTATACCTTTATTCATATTTTTAATTAATCATTATTTGTCATTGCAATCGCAATGCTACAGAACTGGGTCTCCCGCCTGAATTAAATGAAATCCCTAAAGCCCAAATCACATATTTACGTTGCAGATGAAAATAAAATATTTTTTAAGCCTTTTTTAGATTATTATTTTTTTGTTTCTAAACTACTTATTCAAATAGACCGCGACGCGCTGCAGCACGTCATCCGGGAAACAGTCACAGACTGCAAATCTTTTTAGCAGTTGGAGCACAGTATCTATTATAATACTATAATTTCTTGGTGACAGGCTCGGATCGAACATTATGGAAAGGATCCCTACAGAGACATATTAGTTATTAATCCTACCAGACTCCATTAGCAAATATAGTAATTTTACCTCACAGACCATCGTAAAACACACTAACGTTACATTCAAATTCGACATAAACAAAATAAAACTCACATTAACCATCTTCAACAATCACTAGGTCTGGTTTGGTCGAAATAAATCAGGTATAATTCGCCGAGTTAACGTTAGATGAAAATGACGGGACAAGAGGGAAACAGCGAGTAATGTTAGACATCTAAAGTTAACTCTCTAACGGTGTTTTTGCAACGTTCGCTGGCTAAACTTCCACTGTCATTTCACACTAAAAGCTATGTACTCCTTAAACCTAATTATAAAATTTAAAATTAACTTACCAAACTTCCAGATTTCCACAGAGAGAGACGTTCAGACATCTGTAAGTGAGCTGCGGCAGTTGTGTTGTGACGTCGTCTGTCAGGTGACGCGGTGTTTACAGCAATTCTGTATTATTGCCTGGCATATTACAGCCAAGTTACAGCTAGGTTACAGCAACACTAAAATATTCTGTAAAATGTTCCCGCTCAAACAATATTACTCAGAATGCAATGCAAATTACAGTATTTTACTGTAAAAATGAAGTATTGTACTGTAGGTTTTTACAGTAATGTGCTGCTAAATCTACAGTGACATTTAACAGTGTGGTTTTAAATACTTAGTATCCAAAATTATGTGTCTTTCAAACATGTCATGTCAACATAATGTTGACATACAGATACATTCAGTTTTAAAATATGGTAACTAAAACCCAAGGTCTGATATAGTCATAATGTTAACACCCACAACCATACATTTGAACTATAGTGCACTTAGATATTTTGTTGATTTTAAGTTGCGGTGTTTAGTAATCAATATTCAGTGTTTGTCCAAAGTTAGAGGTTGACATCAGGTCATCGTTGGGTTTTGACATCAAAACGATTTTCATTTTCAACCAAAATGCGACGTCCGTCCATTGTCGGAGATTGACGTCTGGCAAACGTAGGGTTTAGATGTCAACTTGATTTTCATTTTCAACCAAAATGCCATGCCTATCTAATGTTGGAGGTTGACGTCAGGCCAACATTGGGTTTTGATATCAACTCGATTTTCATCTGTCCAGTGTTGGAGGTTGTCGTCAAGCAAATGTTGGATTTTGATGTCTACCTGTTTATCTTTTAAAAGCAAAATGTTTTCAACTGTCCAACTTTGGAGTCTTTTTGACATTACATTGACATCCATTGCCCATGATCCATTTGAACGGTAATATGTTTGTAACATAATGATATAATCTTTAGTATTCTGCATGTTTTCTGTTGTGCCTGATAAATATTGTGCTTGCATACTCACTTGTGGCGCCCCAAACATGTAAGCAGCGACAAACATTTTAGTGTCTTTTTACACAAGGGAATACGAGGACCCAGCAGGGACAAAGACTATCTGTTCCCATAAGCTGAAGCTCTTCAAAAGTGCCCATGTTTCCCCTAGAGACCCTGCAGATGGAAGGGGTGAGGTCAAAGGACCGCTGCTACATGCTTACGTCATGGAATAAGTATCCTTACGCCATTAGCTAGATCAATCATGCATGACAACCTATTAGATCATGGATCAGTTCAACCTCAAGCTAATTAACTGTCCTTGCTGGGAAAAAATGGCTTTATACAGTCTAAGGTGGTTTCTTTGGTTGGTTAGGATAGGCTGGTCTTTGGGTCTTATAGATGGTCGATTTCCCTGGTTGACAACTGACATGTGCCTAGAACTAATCAAAAACCAACAAAACAGACCAACTAAGGACCTTAGGATGGTTTAAGCTATGGGTTTTTCATCAGTTGTACCTATATACTTATGACTAGACTATCAGTATCAACCAAACCATTTAATAAAATCTTCGCTTTTCACTGTAGACCTTAACCTCATTCCTACACAGACTTTTTCCCTACATTCTCAAGGGTTTTCAGCCACGGCTGGAGAAAATCTCTGACCGCTTCAAACCTGTGGTCATCAATCACCCCACAGCCAGACAAGCAGAATATCAGAGCATGAATGTGTGACCAGCCCCCTCTCCCCTCACGCCTGACCCCTTCTCACTGCCAGCAGGGTGATGCAGGGAGAGATCACTGAGTGTCTCTAACAGTCCCTGAGGAGCGGCTAAGCATCCCTGTGTGGGACTCTGTTCTGAGCTTTCTCTGGCATATAGCTGAACCCGATGAACCTGCAGAGTGAAGACGCTTTTCCACTGCATGGTATGGCTCGGTACGGTTCACTTTGGTGGGGTTTCCACTGGGTACAGTACCTGGTACCTGGTACCTTTTTTTCTTACTACTTTGGTTGAGGTTACAACTCTACTGATCACAGATTGGCCAGAGAGCATCGTCACAACCTGCATCACTGAACTTGCGACACAAACACAAAAGAACTGCTAGATTTAAATCAGCACAGCCAGCAAAAGATTGAACGCAACCATTTTAAAAAGTGCCCCTTTTTAACAGCTGTTTCATTGCCTGTTGCGGAAGTACTGTCGTTCATCTGTTGATAGCAGAGGAGCGGATACAGCGAGAGATTGATGGGGCGATGCAAAATGAAAACGTTTTTTTAGGAGTAGTGGCAGTAGAGGCTGTGCAACTATAACGACATGTGAATAATCCCACCCACTCTAAAGCGATACTAAACTGCAGTGGAAACGCAAACCTTGACGAGCCAAGCCAAGCCTTGCTGTACCGTACTGAGCCGTGCCAAGTAGTACCACCCAGTGGAAAAGCACCATAAGAGAGGGGTTTGTAAGGATATGAGTGTCAGGCTACATGGTGTTCAATCTCTGGATTAGAAATTAGCACTGGAGTTTTTGAAGGGCAAAAAACAGTTATTTATCAGAAGTAAAAACAATTACAGGGGAACTTAGTATAGAGCCCCATATACTGAGATAAATACACAGGTAATTTGTCCCGGTAATTGTTCCCAGATTATTCGATTTTGTTCATTCACACTGCCAGCAATTTCCCAGAATCTGTGCGTGCGTTCACACACAGACCCATAAAGGTCCCGTAATGACACGTGACATCAGGATGTGACGTGTAATGTATGAGTCGAAAATGCTAGGCTGCAAAAAAAATGGGAAGAAGGAGCAAAGCGGAAGTGTTTTCATTGCTTTATAAACATGGCAGAAGATCAGTTACTAGGGACATTGTTGTTTATGTATAAAGCCTCTTTAACACAGAATTTCCGGAAAATACACGTATAATGTGACCCGGGACCATTTGATTGTGGTTCATTCACACTGCCAGTGATTTTCCAGAATTCTGTGTGTGTTCACACGCATCCTGTAAAGATCCTGTGAAGACAAGTAGCATGGCGATGTGATGTTTTCTGTTTCACTTAAGTTGGCAAACAATCTCAGATTCAGCGCAGATAGTGAGGAGCTAACCGATCTTTGCTTAATTACAGTTTGCACAGATTTTTTTGTCGCGAACATTGACCTGCCTTCAAAACTCCCGGTAAAAAACTTGCACGATAACATGCGTCATCACTACCACACACGCTTTACGCCATTGGTTCTGGCTTTTGTTCACACAGAGCTCGTTCTGGGACTGAACCTGGCAATGTTACTAGGCCCCCAACCCGGGATTGATCCCAGAATCAATCCCGGGATGTGCTTGTATTCATACAGAAGGCACTCTGGCAATTTTCCGGCAATTTTCTGGGACCAACATGTAGTGTGAAAGGGGCTAAGGTCATGTAACCCCAAAACGTCTGTGAAATTAGAGGGAAATATGTATGAATCTCTATGTATATATGATAGATTACATAACTTTTTATACATTACAGTTTATTGTTAATAATATAATCATGAAGTTTATAAATAATAAAGTAAGCATAAATAAATAAATAATATATCGTGTAATTTACAATAAAATAATATAAATGGCATTTACTATTTATTTTGTAAAGTGATAAAGTAAATAAAAGTATATGTTTATTTAAACGTATAGTGTACCGTATATTACAATATAGTGTACTTCATACAATAAGAAAATAAATGACATTATTTATTATTTTATACAATAATATTGTACAATAATATATATATATATATAGTAGCATTTATTTAATATGTTTATTATGTTTCTTAAATATATATTTTTCCTCATGTAATAATTAAATAAATGTTTTATTTAATTATTAATTAATTACAATAAACTGTTTATTTATTTATTTTATTTTATTTATTTTTTTTTTTTCTAAAAGTGAAAAGGGTAGAGAGGTAAAGGGTATGGGTGAAATGACACAGTGTCAGTTAAGTAAAACAAAGTAAAATAACAGAACAGTTGGTGTTATTGACACTTCTTGGTATGAGTATTGCTCCGGTAAAATAGTTGGTAGAAAAACAGGGTGCCACAGTGCTAATAGAATATTTTGGAGGTGCAAATTAAGAATCTGACATTTTGGATATTTTAGATCTGCCTCTTCCACTGTTGTGTAAGTGTTTAGATGAATAGACGTTATCGCTATAGTGTCATATTATTTGGGACTTTTATTCCAGATAAAAAATAGCTATATGTGTATTTAAACTGTGTAAATACAGTTGCCAAATGCTGGCAGGAAAAGCATGTTTTCTCTTGAACTTTCACTCAAATATTCTTTAATCTTATATGAATGTGTATTCTGCTCTCATCTGTTCAAACTCATCGGTGTGAGTCTTAAATGATGCAGATGGAATTTCCAATTTTCCTCTGACATACCCCGAATTGACTTTATTTTTTATTTCGCTGTGTACGCACAGTATGTAAATAAGAACCTTTCTGTTTAAAACCATTTCGCTGCGCCACACCATCTTTTTCCCCATCTCGGAGATGACATGTCAGAACCTTAATTTGCACCTCCAAAATATTCTATCAGCACCGTAGCACGGTGTTTTTCTGAATGTCATGTAGGAGCCAAGACGAAATGTTCAGCTAATTATGGGGGAATATGCAGCAGTCCAACGTGTAGTTAGCATGCTTGGGCTGTAGGAATAGATTCAGACAGCCAAATCCATCACCAGCCATCTGGTTACCTTAGCGCCATTACTGCTTTGACATGTTCTGCTCGGGACCTGTCACCACCAATTGTGTAGCCCTCAGTCAGACAGAGCAGCTCATTTGACCAAGCAATTTTTAATTTGCACAGCACCCAGTATTTGACAGAACATTTGAATCATTCCTTTTTTATCGTTCTGGCTCGCTGTGTTTTTTTTCTGACAATTAGATGGAAACTCAGAAGAGTACGTCTGGTTCAGAATGGTGATTCAAAATAAAACACTCGCATTGTACACGCAGATGCTGCCAGAGATCTTCTGAATGGTAATGTCTCGTTCATTTGTGCTGAAGTAAATTGCAAGTTAGACTGAAAGTGCAGTTTGTATACTCACAGTTCCCTCAGGACTGAAGTCTGAGCTTGTGTATTGATGTTATTTGTACCAGTCAACTTAAATGGTGTCTAAAATCTATATTTTCAGAATCAAAGAACAATCTAGCAGTCATTGCGGTTACAGTTGAGTCTTACTTTAGATTTAAACGGATGCTAGACATTGTATAATATTGAAATTAGCCTACCATGACTAATCATCCCTGCTTATAAAAACTGCTTAAACCAGCCGAAAGTGGTTTGCTGGTCTTTTAGATGGTCACTCCAGGTTTAGAGTCAGATTGGGAGACCAGCTAAACAGAAGACCATGGAGCTTTCGTTTCCCAGTTGAAAAGAGGACTTCTTAATCTATAGCATCAAAGCTATTTTAATGGGTTTCCTTTTATTTGAAGGTGCCTTTTTAAGGTTTAATTATGAGTACATGGATTTACTATATGGTTAGGGTTAGGGTTTGGCTTAGGCCTATATGCATGATTTATTGTTACTATAATAGTAATCACATGTAAAGTGTACAAGGACTCTGTAAAATAAAGTGTTACCTTTTATGTTACAAAACTAGTTTAATGCAGCGTATTATATAATCTGCCTTTACTATAAAAGTGTCTGTACAATAATCATTCACAATTTGAAGTGACATTATCCTATTTTAATTATAAAACAGAAATGAGTTTGTTTTTCTGTTCTTTGACCAGAGCCTGGTGTGTTTTTACACAGACCGGCTTTCGCGGCAGATCTGGCCTTATCTACCCACACTGTGTTTATAATGGAATTTATGAGAGTGTCTCTTGACAGGCGAGAGACAGGGACTGATATAGTTGCTTAATCAGGCATCAAAGTCCCACGCACTCCCTCCCAAACCTCAGCTGTCATATTGTAGTTATTATCTTACACATTGTCTTTGCACATTAATATTGTATTTGTCATTAAGCAGTTACTGTAGACAAATGCTAAAAGGGTGGTACACTTCTATCAGACAGGAACACAAGCTACTTTAAATATGAATACAGCGATTAATTAAAGGTTTGTGTTAATTAATGGAACTCTAAGGGTCCCTGCGACTCTAAGCATGTCCTATGTAAATTCCGTGTTGCACTTTGGTACGTGTGCTATAAATCATAGACTGCACAGCTTTGGTTTCTTGGGGTTACGTCATCCCGTGCTGTCAGATGGCTTGCAGTTCTTAATTATGAAGTTATAACACCTCCGTCTTTTGTCTCCATGCCTCTGTAATGAACCCCGCTGTTTGATTTATTGTCAATAGTGTGACAGAACAATAGAGGAGCCTTCACAGAGAGACAGCAAAGACCCACTGTTCTTCTTCCATTGATTCACAGTGTTAATTTAGGCCTAGCAAAGGAAGATTAAGCTTGCTGTACGTTACTCAGTACGGTACACTAAAGCACATTAAAGTAATTACAGCCTTTAAGCTAGGATGGAGCGATCAAACCAGGATGTGTGAATGTGTATTTATATCATAACCATATTGAACCTTTTGTAAATTCAGTGACTCAACGTCTCCGGTAGTTTATTGAGAATGTACGACACTATTATTTTCTTCACAAAAGAGTAACAAGGTGAAAATAATTCAAAACAAAGGTGTAATTATTTGGACATGTTTTTTTTGGACGTACTGTTTGTTTCTGCAAAGGGGCCCTTTTAGCCACAGGGATTTTTAGGAAATAAGCTCTTAAAATGTGTTTTTTTGTTTGTTTGTTTGTTTGTTTGTTTTGTTTTTGTTTTTTGTTTTGATTTGGTTCTTTTTATTTTGCTTTGTTTTGAACAAACGCTTTCACACAGTATTATATAGTGTATTATGATTTTTGAAAAATAATATTTTTCTATTTAATACTTTGTGATTTATTATTTACTCTTTATGTTTAATGCTGATTCATATTTTATTATGATCATATTTTATGAGTATCGATATTTTAGGTCTGGGTCATGGATAAAATGATTCAATCTGAATATAAAGGGCCGTTGAAAAGCAGCAAATATAAATCATGAGACCATAGTAAAACAGTTTCCAAAACAGTTTTAGTGTGAACTTCATATAACAAAAGTTTTTTGTTTTAGCAAAAATCAATCCATGGGACCTAAAAAGTCCAAAGTTGAACAAACTCCCATTTATGTGTTTCTAAGATCATAGAGTATGAGGAGGCCTGTATGATGCAGCCGTGAAGATGTTAATATTTCTCAATGATGTGAATCAGTATAATATTATCACAAATCTGGACTGTAGCAAGTGCTTATAAAAAAAAAAAAAACCCTGAGATGTTGCTGAGACTGAGAATAGGTAATGGAGTTTAGGGTATGATGGATGAGCTGGATGATTTCTGTTCTCTACATTGACCACATAACAAGCCAAACTAAACAAATCCCCAAATTACTCTTTCTCTATAGACAGGACAGTTTTAGATTTTTTGACATGAAGTATAAACACGTTTCACATGTCACACTTAGATGAAATGACCTCACACATGCTGAGCAATCAGAGTTTCCACTATCTTCCACCTCATCTTCGCATATGTAAAGACCTTCAGCATATATACATTTAAACAGACAAAAAAAAAAAACTGTGCTGCTAACACAAACATAAGTAAACATACATTCATATGGCAATATTCTGAATGATATACAATCACTCATAGGCACACACACAGAATAGCTGATTTGATTAAGTCTCAAGTCACCATTATTATGTTAGGTAGGTGGTGTAGAATTTCAATGATAATCCATAATGCATGACCAGCTCTGTTGCCGTGGAAACATAAATTCAAGGTTACCAGCTTGCAGACACATAACGTGCTGCTCCAAGGAGGCGCTGCTCAAAATTCCGCTCATGGAGGTGGAGCATCAATCAAACTGTCGCAGATTGCAAAGTACTCATAATCAGATGGAATGCCTCAGAGAGAGAGAGAGAAAGAGCTCATATGTTTTGGAATATGTAGACAAACAACATCGCTCTACATAAGTAGGAGGAAAAAAGACTAAGCTATGTTCTCCGCAGACACTTGTCCATCTGTAAACACCTACAGCTTTGGTATGGAACTGGTCAATTCGAAGCAATATCACAGGTTTTGTGTTTGTGCGTGTGTGTGTGTGTGTGTCATTCATTTCCAGGCGACTTGCTCTCACTTTATTTGCCGTTATCTTGCTCAGGCAGGCTGGGATGTGACCTGAGTCTTTTGCTGTAGGGGATGATGGAAATCAATTCTCAACAGAGATGCTCCGTAAGCCAGCCACGGGCCCCCTGCAGAGAGAGAGAGAGAGAGCTCTCTGGCCATGACTAGGCCAGGCACATTGTTTTTCACATTTTCTTCACTGATTTTGGAGGCTGTGCACAATTACTGATTTGCATATGGGAAAATGTGTTAAATGCAGCTGACAGTACTAAAGTCTTAAGGCTGTAGTAATAATCAGGCACATTCAGGAGTGAAATGACTTTACAG
>NW_020524680.1:0-12500 GCF_003368295.1 Carassius auratus
TCCCTGAGGAGACATGACGGCACACTTCACTTATTTGCTCTTCCGTCAGTGCCATAAAGATGCAGGAAGAATGCAAAGGCTGCATGGTAATACAATCTTTTAGTACAAAAGTTTGGGTAAAATAACTTTTGCCATCTATAATCTTGATTTATTTTTTTCTTGGAAGGCAAGGATGTATTAAATTGATTAAAACAAAGGCATTTATAATGTTACAAACAAAACGTCTGTTTCAAATAAACTTGCTATCCTAAAACAGTATCACCGTGTCCACAAAAATATTAAGCAGAACAACTGATATCAATATTGATGATAATAAGAAATATTTTTGAGCACCAAATCGGAACCTTTTTATTTTATTTTGATGCAACACTGAAATTCATAATCTAACATTTATTTTAAATTATAATAAGTATTTCACAATAAAGACTGTTTTACTGTGTTTTTGGTCAAATAAATGAAGCTGTGGTGAGCATTAGAGACTTCTTTCAAAAATATATTTAAAAACATTTGATTGGTAGAGTATCTTAGTAACCTATATTCAGTTCAGAAAACTCAATTTCCGCTGTGAAATTAGTTAAAGTTGGGGTTAGTTAAATGTGACAGAATTTTAATTTCAGTGTAATTAAGAGAACACATGTCGTACTTGTTCCTTTTTAGGACTGTTGGTACAAGTGTTTACATGAGAAGTTCACTGGGGTTCCTGAAGACGTTAAATCACTTGACTAGCACAACGTGACCTTTGAGCACAGAGGCACTTACAACCAAATGAAAACTATCAGCAGCTCATAATATGAAATCTCTACAATAAATGAGAACACCTGGGTGAGCTGCAACGACTGATTTTTCTTTCATTAGTTCAATACAGCCTGGTTGGACAAAGATGCTGGCATTATTATGTTTTCTCTTTTTCCATTATCATGTTTCTCTCTTTCTCATTATCATGTTTTTTTCTCTTTTTCATTATCATGTTTTCTCTCTTTCTTTCTCTCTTCTCCAGGTAGAGTGCATGAATAATTCATTTTATAATTCAGTCATTTAGCCAGCTTGATAACATTGCCAAAATGAATGAATAAACCTTAGGGAACAAATACAGGCTTCTTTGTGTGTTTGACGAAGAAAGTTTTCTCACTTGAAGAGGTAAGTCGGGAAAAGCATCTTAAGAAAGAAGTTTAAAAGAAAAAACAGGGAAACTGTGATTCTATAGCCTTGAACAAGAACACCAGTAAGGGTGCCTTAAAATCTAACACTATAGGGCAGGTAAGTATTGACAGGCACTGATCATTTTGCTTTGTACTTTTTAATAGCAAATGCATCTCGTGAGAGTCCCGAGCTCCCCTGGTGATTGGGGAATTAAATTTTGTTATGATAGATTTGATGCAGCACCATAGATGTGGTCTTGGACTCATTAAAAGTCGCCTCGTCTGATTTAGGAGATAAATATGCACAGATCAAGTTTACAAGTGAAAACAGTCCAAAACACTGCTAAACAAATATGTCAGCAGACTTTGATGTGAGAAAACAACAGGGGGCTTTTTCACTGTTATTATGGATTATGACTCAAATTTTGGCCAGAAGTGATGGTTAATCCACTTTATTGACTGATTTCCAAACACACAGCTTTGAACACAAAAGATGTTCATTGTTAAAGTGGAGTCCTGTAGATTACTGTGATGTTTTTACCAGCTGTTTGAACTCTCATTCTGATGGTTCCCATTCATTTGTGATGGAGTGATGTAATGCTAAATTTCTCCAAATCCATTCCGACAAATTTACATCCAGGATGGCCTGTAGGTGAGCAAATTGTCAGCAAAATGTCATTTTTAGGTGAACTATACCTGAGATCTCTGAGGTTAGTTTCATTACAAACATATGACTATAAGGCAAAATTGAACTCCATTTTGAATGAATAAGAGAGTGTGAGTCTGCGATGTGATTATGGGAAACATGAAAGTATTGTATAAAAGTTGATATGCAGCATTGCTATGGAAGGTACGAAACATTAAG
The DNA here is from genome assembly GCF_003368295.1 of Carassius auratus. NCBI lineage: Eukaryota > Metazoa > Chordata > Actinopteri > Cypriniformes > Cyprinidae > Carassius > Carassius auratus. The sequence continues at coordinate 2,005 of NW_020524680.1, forward strand.
TTCAACTGCTTGATGCCATAACTGAACAATCAGAATAAATATTCCAAAATGGAATAAGGCAAAATAAATAAATGTAATAAAACAAAATAAAATAAATCTCTTAAATTAAATAATCATATAATTGTGAATGTGTGCAGATTCTGTTTTTCTTTTCTTATAAGTTTGCCATCTTCCTCACATAACACTTCCTCGAATGGGAGCCATATGAGATGAATTCAGGGCTTACATCAGAATTTCTTACCATCTAAATTCACACAGGCCTCAGTTTCAGGCCGGTTCCATGTGTCCAGTCTGACATTGCTCTTCTTTTCTGCAGGGAATACAGCTCCGTACCCCAGTCATGTCCATCTGAGCTAAGCAATACTCACACAGTCTGCTGAAACACCCCTTATCTGTAGGTCCATTAATGTTACATATTCAGCAACTTTGTTGACATAAAAAAATAGCTCCGCACAGTAACTATGACCTCACACTCATTTCTCTCTCACTCTTACAGATCTTAAAAATGGATCTTATATCTTGCTGTCACTGTAAAACAAGGAATTAAATGACTCTCACATGTAGCTGTTAAAATTGTGCACATCATTAATTTAGTCAAGGCAGTTGAATAATCTAAATCCAGGAGGTAACAGGGTTTTAAAAAAAAATACTTTGCCAGAACATCCAATATGTATTTTTTGGAAGCTGAATAAAGAAGTTAACCATTGGTCATCTCATGCATTAAAATGTGTAACTGTATGAGTGTGCGAGACACACACAAATGTGTAATATCTCTTAAGGTCAGAGATGCAATGTAGGATTAGGATTAATATTGTGTTCAGAGGAATTATAATCTTAGTCTAAATGTTCATGGTTGTTGTCAGCTAACTATCCATTGTGACCATACATTTAGTTTTTTAGTAATGAATTTGAGATTTAATGTTACCTAAATCCTCAATTCGAAGCTCTGCTTTGGAGAAAAATAACAATAACAACAAACAACATTCCAATGCGCTGTAGTAGAAGAACACATTGATGCCAGAGGTCAGAGGTGCTCTAGTAAGCAAGTCTCAGGCCATAATCAAAAACAGCCCTGTGAGTATAAAAGAGGTAGAGATGTCTTTTCCCCTTCAGTTCAACTGTGCACAAATTGAAAACAGTTGCAGGAATGTATGACAGTAAAAGCTGCTTTCTTTCATAACAGAAACAATTAATAACAGAGGAACAGAGAGAGTTGTGGCAAACCAATACTTCCATCAATATGACACACTGCAGCAGGGGTTGCCAATTTCATGTGAAGGAAATCAGGTTTGGACTTCCTTTTAGGAAAGAACAGGGAAATCTAAATTTCTCTATACAACACATGCCAATTGAGGAAACTTCATCCAAAAATGAAAATGTTGTTGTCATTTGCTCAATGTCATGTTTGTTCTAAGTATATGCTAGCAACTACATAAAAAGAGTCACTGTTTGACTGTTAAGTGCTAAAGATGTCACATTTTGGCTTACCGACTTACAATTTTGTTATCTGTTTTAAAGAAACCATTTCATTCTAGGTTTTCACACACATATTTAGCCAACCAAGGTAAATTCTAAATTTCTAGTAAAAAAACATTTTTCATGTAATGTCATTTTATTCCTAAAACTCTTTAGTTGGATGTTAATCTAATGTTTTTAAATGTTACTACTTGTTTCGGAATGCTCAGAGAACATTCAAAAGTAATATTCCCATAATGTTTGCAAAATGGTCAAATTGATCACCCTGCTAGGGTATGATCCTCAGTCATTTAATGAATGATTTCTAGTTTATCTCTGTAACCATTTACAAAGTTGGCAAGTGTGTGATGCCTAGTATTTTAAAATGGTTTTACATGTGGTTAGTCATGGGACGATTGCATACTATACAGGACAACTGGCACCTCTAGTATACACTAACATTAGCTTCAACCAATGCATACATACAATGCATCAATATTGTGCACTGAATCTACTAAAACAAAGGAGAAATACTCTAAAAGTGAAAAAGTTCTGCACAATGGAGCCCACCATGTGAAAACTAGAGTTGTTGTGTCTGCAGAAGAGAACCATAGGACACACTTTATAATTGATCTCAGTGAAGCTCCTCAGCCACAAATGATCAGCCACACACAAGCATTTGCTTCATTATGCAGTGGGTCTCCAGGCACAATAATCATGATATCAAATGACAGGCTTTCTTCAGGAGGCTGCTGTAGTTGTAAATAAAAGTATGTTAATTTGGCTTGCTGTATTTAGGCGAGCTAGTTGCAAACATCATATGTTTGAGTTAATTTGTACACGATCAGGCCGTTCTGAGGAGAGAGATATATGAGTTAATTAATTAACATTAATTTTATAGTTTTAGTAGAATGATGTTTTGAATGGTGTCAGTGAGTTTACTTAGCCTTTCATTCACTTGTAGTTTGATGTGGAAGAGGCAAATATGATTAATGTCTGAGTAAATTGTGTATAATGCCAACATAGAATTTATAGAATTCATTAACTTATTTTTGCCTGCTTCTCTCAACATAGGCCTAAATGCAATTTTTCACAAAACAACAACAACATACTACTACTACTACTACTAATAAAAATCTATTACAAGAGGCATGCTACTCTTGCACATTCATGGGGCAAAATCAAAAGCAAATGGCAATGAACATTTAGAGATCTCTTTATACAATTCAGCAGAGCTCTCAATACCGCCCGCTAGCTGTGATGGAGAGTGCAGGCTTGATACTACATAGCTCATCGATTCTCCTGTTGATTTTATGGTTCACTGTGACAAGTCAAAAAGCAGTCTCTCATTCTTTACAAACTCTTCTTTTAAAAATGAGTTATGATTTTATGTTATCAGAGATGAACATACACATAAAAAATATTGTTTTATACTTGACTGCTCCATGACAAATTTCCATTTTATCTTTTAAGGCAAGTTTTTCTTTAACAGTGTTTATTATCATACAATTTAATCTGTTGCATAAATTCATTTTTTTAAATGAATTTTTATTTTTATTTTGAGTGACTATAGCAATAGTCATTAAAGCATTTGAAAACTTTCATTTGTACCTTTGCTGTATTTTATATCATAAGTAGACACAAACTGTTTATTTTCTTGCTTATTTACTTACCGTTGACTATAAAAAAAATATATAATTTTATATATTTTGTTTGTTGTTTTATTTAATATTTGTACTCATACTAACTGCTGTTTATTAAATAAAAGTCTCAAGTTTATGCACTGTTAATTATTTTCATTTCTTTAAAATAATAATAATAAAAAAAATCCAGTTTCTTTGAGTTAATTAGTTAACACAAACAAATGCATAAATCATTACAAGATTCAATTTGGGAGTAGTGAGTATGGAAGTTGTTCACTTTGTAACTAGTTCATTGTGTTCAGGCAGATGCATGCACCTGTTACCGTTTTATTTTATTTTTAACCGTCGATTATATCAGATTCATTTATTTTATTTATTTATTTATTTTTAAGAAGGAACTTTGTAGCGACTCATAAACTGCCTGCTTTGCTTTCTGGGAAAACACGCCGCTTAGAGAAATATACAATGCTATATGAGTTGCGGGCGTTCATTAGAAACTAAATATTGTGCCGTTTGTTTTTAAGAGCGTGGAGCGCGCGCGTGTTGGGAAAGTGGGTGTCGCTGTGCACGCTGCTGGAGGAGCTTCCCAGCGATGTGTCGCAGACTTTAAACACACTGTGACATACAGTGGTGGAAGGAGGGGAGATCGCGCCGTATTGGATCCTATACTGCAACACTTCTTATGCAATGAGTCCGGCCGTTTTCATTCTGATCTGTGTCTGACGATTCAGTTTCCGCGCGCGATGCTCTGACCGCCGTGTGTTTATATGGAGACAGACACCCTAAGAAACAGTCAACCGGGAAATGGTAACACATGAACCTCCTCACTGGAAGGAACATGGTTGAGAGGAGCAGTAAATTTCTGTTCATCGTTGTCGGATCGGTTCTGTTCATGCTGATTTTGTATCAGTACGTGGCTCCGGGGATGATGAACTTCGGCTCTCCGCACGGGTACATGCTGGAAGACGATGCGGATCTCTTCCCGACTCCTGATCCGCATTACGTGAAGAAATACTATTTCCCCATCAGGGATCTGGAGCGGACTGTGGATTTTGAAATCAAAGGGGATGATGTGATCGTGTTCCTCCACATCCAGAAGACCGGCGGCACCACGTTCGGGAGGCACCTGGTCCAGAATGTCAGGTTGGAGGTTCCGTGCGACTGTAGACCGGGACAGAAGAAGTGTACTTGTTACCGACCCAACAGGAAAGAAACGTGGCTCTTCTCTCGGTTCTCCACCGGTTGGAGTTGTGGTTTACACGCGGACTGGACCGAACTGACCAACTGCGTCCCGGGGGTTTTGAACAAAAAGGAGAGCAGGATGAAAAACCAAAGGTGATGCTTGTACAGAATTGTTTTATATGAAGTGTTAGTTGTGGCTTGAAACCCAATGAGCTCTACCAAGATGTTTGGGGCATCCTAGCCGTGTGGAGCCACAAAATACTATCTCTGTTCTAGATTTGAGACACAGCCAGTGTGTAGAAGAACTTTAGCGAGTAAGGAAACAACTTGCCCTCCCTCATCTGCGAAATTCAAGACTGTAACATTACTCTTTATATTGGCTCTTAATCCTACACCTGGGTCAACCTCTTTCTAAACCCCAGGTAAAGGCCGGTTTTAACTCCGGGTTAATGTTAGCACTGCTTTTAACCCTAGGTTAACCCTGAAATGCAATGCCACAAAACACCGAGTGTTAGGCAACAGACAACCAATCATAAATGTCCTAGTGTTTACCTTAAATGTTCACGCGCTTGCATATGCCGCGCAAACTTTAAAGCGCTGTTCAAGCGTTTTAAGTAAAATTATTAAAATGCCAAACATTGACACAAACATGTTAACTGGCAGGGTTATTGAGAAAGTAATGTAAAAGATGAAACAAGATTACCTAGGATTAAGTTTACTTGGGGTTAACAGTGACACAGGGTTAAGAGCCTAATGATGTTGAGGTCAGTTAGATTTACGTGGTTATATGAAACTGGATGGCAACCTTTCAGAAATGAACATGGAAACCATAGTAGTTATATCATAGTATTTTACTAAATGTACAAATTCGGAAAAGAAACTGTTACTGTAGCAAACATTGTGCCTATCCTACTATTTTATGTAGAAACATAACTTGCTTTTTTTCTCAGTGATGGAGGTGGAAAATTACTGTGTCGTAAAACAGTCTATTGTAAACACTATAGTGAGCACTGGCTGCTAGGATAGTGGTTACAGGACTTACCACATCAGATCGCTCCATGGCAGTCATGTCAGGAATAACCTGCCACTGGTAGTTAGTGTCATCTGTGTTTTCTGGGAACAAATTGTAAATTTTACTTAATTATCTTTCACCAATCACATGTAATGGTTTTACAAAAGCATCAAGACCCAAGTTGGCATTGGAGTAGGTTACTGTTTGCATTACGCTTAGTTTTGCAATGGTGTGAAATCCATCTCAGAGCCATGTCCATAGACTGTTTTAGTTTTTTAAAAGGATTTTGTAGATTAAATAATTTAAGCTCTGCAGAGTCAAATACATCAGATCAGATTTAGCAAATAATCACCAGCCGACTCGTCTTCCTGAAAGAACACCGTCTAGATCCAACATCCCCTCGAGTGTACAACATCGCTCGTATCACAGCGATGCCATTACTCTTGTTGCTTTTGGCGACTTTAGGAATGCTGCACTGATATGGATGCACAGTCCTCTCCTTGATTAATCTCTCTTGTGATAAAGGCAGACATACCACACCAGTGCTATTCTCCCATAATTCATCACACGTGTACATGTTCGTTTTGTCTGTGAAATTAGCACAGGGTCAGTGGTAAAATAGGTGAGGGGAGTTTTGATCTTGCGCTTTTACTATCTGCATAATTCTGATAATTAGACTGAAAATACCGTGCATAGATAATTCAGATTTGATATGCTGCTTTGTTGCACAGATCTAAGCGCTCTTTTTACATTAGCTACAGTGATTTCAAAGGGCCAATGTAGGGTGAACTTAAACTTTGTTCATTGCTATTTCTCGAAGCTATAAAAGTAATCTGTAAAAAATGCTCAGAACTTGTATTTGGATGCTTTAGGAAAATTAAAAGGCTGAATAAAAATAACATTTTTATGTAATTGATGGCAATTGAGTCATGATGGCTGTCACGAGACTGAGAAAAGCGGTGTGGTTTACGACCCGTCAAATCTCTCGTGGAGATTTTAAACAGCTGAGGACTGCTGGGCTGTTTGTCTTGAGATGGTTGTGTTTTTAGATTTGTGTTTTTAAACCAAAATATTAATGGGAACTATTTTGTTTTATTCTCACATTCACATTCTAACAAGTGGCCTTCAAGCAAAAAAAAATAAAAAATAAAATAAACAAAGTTTCCTGAGTCCATATTTGTAATTGAAGATATCACAGGGATTGGCATTCATTTTAATGGTAATTAAAATCAGTTTTTCTGCTTGGTAAATGTGTCATTGCTAAATGCTTTTACTGCCATTTAAATGAAATAGTGTGATATCATATATATCGGCTTTATAAAAACCACCAAACACTCTGCTCCCTACGATATCAGCATTGGTCATCAAAAATTTTATTTGAATTTTTTTTGTATAAAATATTCTGAGATGTGAACTCTTCATGTTTACCCAAGTGCGTTTTCATTTTTAAAACACATAACCTTTGTCATGGTTAAGCCTTTTGTTCTCTGGTGTTTTCAACCCTCGTCTTCCTCATTGTGAAAACTGAGACTTTTTAAAAAACAATGGCGTGGCTGCCCACATTCACTCTGTGCATCCTTGATGACCGTGTAAACAATAACATCATGCTCAGTGTTGTACCTGCATGAATGGTCATGTGACATGCGGTTGTGTAGTGTGGATGGAGAACATTTCTGAAACGCAGTGAAAACGCAAGTGTACGTGAGGATTGTTTTCATTTTAAAATGCCGATTTAAAACGAAAACGCACTGGTGTAAACAGGGCTTCAGTCTTAACTTCATGAGATTACGAGCATGTTGGGCGACCAAAGCACAGGGTTTAACACCTGTTGTCTGTACAGTGAGTTTTAATTCATGGAGGCCAAAGCCATTCCCACAAACATGCAGGAAGCCATCTGACAGCTGTGCCAATCTGTATGCCTGTTATGTGTAACGGGCTTGTTTACATTTAAATCTCTCTCGGCTCCTAGACTTTGGAAGTCTCGCTTGCTCTCCTCTTCGTTGCCATTAACGTGGCGAAGGACAAGCTTTTAATTACACACAGGTCTTATTTGGATTGTCGGGATTTCTAGAGTTACATTTTCCAAATCACATTCTCAACGTGCCACTCCCCCAGGGACCTGGTGGACGTGAGAGCAATGGGGGCATTTTAATTGCTTAACGAGATGTGCATCATCACATTCTCATCGAGGCACCGGTTTTAGACAGGAGGCCATCTGGCGAGTAGTTTGTGTTGCTCTCAGGCATGAAGCACAGGGGTTTCTGATAGACCAGTGAATGGTGACCAGAGGAGAGTGACGTCTTGTGTGGGTGTGAGGTATGAGAAAATGTTTCCCACAGCGAGTGTGTGTGCAATCAGCCACCAGTGGTTGTGTTTTACCCACCCACCCACTCCCAACGGTAGATTATCCGTCTTTGGCTCCACTGCTCTAAACAGTATGCAGCCTGTTTAATGAAGGGTCTGTGTCTATGATATGCTCCGCAAACTCAGCAGAAAGGAGGACGCTCTCTGTTTGTCACCCACAAAAGATAATGATACACTTCTAATTATTTTCTATGTTATAACTGATCACTGATCACTGATATTTACATTTTATACAACGTTTTTAAATAAATCCACAATAAAACACTTAAGATCAGTTAAAATGTGACCAGTGAATTTAGGCAACATTATGATGTAGGGCTGCACGATATTGGGAAAAAATGACATTGCGATATTTTATTTTTCTGCGATTATATATTGTGATATGAAATCTAATCAAATTTTTCGTATAAACAAAAATGGGGTGAGCACACTTACATTTTCATTTTAAATGATTTAAACATCGACACCATTGTGTCAATTGATTAATATGCGCGAGGGAGAGAGAGCAAGACAGCGCTCGTGTTGTTTGAAGACGGTGAGCGTGCGGCCGGGGCTGGCTTGCTCGCCCGCTCTCTTTCTCTCACGCTCGTGCTCTCATTCTATCTCTCGCTCTCTCTCTCGCGCTCTCTCTCTCTCTCTCTCTCTCATGCTTGCGCTCTCTTTCTATCTCTCTCGTGCTCGCGCTCTCTCTCTCTCTCTCTCTCTCTCGCTCTCTCGCGCTCTCTGCGAATCACATTCGTCAAGGGCTGGGAGCAGATGGCCCGTACAGTTAATGATTAACGGATCAACTACGACAGCCTACATCGCACATCCTGCGATGTGACTATTGTGGATTCGTACATCGCGATATCGATGCTTAAATGACACACCGTGCAGCCCTATTATGATGTACAGTATGAAAAATGGATTTTCATTTTGAGATTTGCTAAAAATTACATTTAACAACAGCATGATCAAATTAGAATAGAATAGAATATATCAAATAGAAATTTAAATAATGTATTAAATAAAATAAATAATTGGTCAAAATACTGTACATTCTCTCTTAAAACACATTGAACTCTTTTCAAAAAGGACTTTTCAAGTTTCTTCTTGAGATTTTCAAAACATCCATGTTGCCTTTTTTAAACAACGAAGGCTGTCACACTCTAAAAGAATCACAAAAGTTTTCCATGCGACTCTTGTGCTGCTTTTATATAGCCGTGCAAGTTACTGTGCGAGGAAGTGACTGAAATGTAGCTATTCTGAATTCTCATTTATGGTTGAATTGTCTCTTTAAGTAATGTATCTGCCATGATTTCTCATTTTAAACCAGATGAAGATAGAATCCCAGTTGGGGGGGCAGCCTGGGTAGGAGGCCTGACGCAGTGATCAAGCAGACACCGTTTACTTGAAATGACAAGGTGCCAATGGGGTACGAGACCATGTTGCCATGTTCCTGTTAAACTCGACATTTATTGTGATTATTTTGGGGGAAAATGAAATTGTACTTTATAGTGGCATACAATTGTGAGCTGCAAAGGGTAATTTGCCAATTATCATAATAGGCCCCTGTGAGCTTGCATTCGAGATCATGGAGAGAGAAAGATGTGACATCTTTGTAATTATTAAAACAGACAAAATAGATGGAAACTAGTATGGAATGGGTTCCAAATGTCTTAGACCACACTGAAAATGTAATTTAGAAAAAAGTTAGTAAAAAAAAAAAGGTTTTAGCACAATTTAAAACAAACAATGTTATGACATGAAAAAATGTACAAATATTAAATTAAAAAGTAATATAAATAAGTCCTAATATATTTAATTGTATATAGTGCTGGGTGATACCGGGGAAAAAAATGATAATGATAAAATTTTTCATATCAGTTGATATCGGAATAATCATGATACATTTCAAATCTTTAATCTAGAGTTTTGAAAGTTGTAGAAACCAGACTATATTAATTGTGGTTTTAAACTGCTCATTATGGTCATAACATGACAAACAATTCACGCTTTTGAATTCTATACACCTTTCCAGGCATTTTCCTTACAAAATAGATTTGTCTCAGCACAGTTTGCAGGCTGCAATATTAATATTTAACATTCTTTTTGTCTAGAAATGCTCTCTTAGTCTAAATACATTTAGTATCACACAAATCATTCAAACATCTTTTATTTAGACAAAACGCAGTAATTACAGCAACAGTAATTATATTCCATTTTAGTGCATTTAATTCATGTCTACATTAATACTATAAGAAAATGAAATATGAATATCCCACATTTCTGCCACAATATCATGGTTCGGTTAGTGTTGCTACAGTAAATCCATGCTAAATGATGGCGATCTGTAGATTGAAAAGCCTTCTGACTGTACTGATTCTCACAGTGTTTCTCCTGTTTGTCAGCACTGTTTCTGGTTTTAAACTAGTTTAAATCAGCTAGTCATTTGTGTTCTTCAGTGAATTTAAGCGCTTCACACTGGATCTCACAATATGATCATCTTTTCATTTAATCTGTCAAATTAGCAATAATGAAAGAAGGCAATTAAATCAGAAAAATGCTAAACAGAGGCATTTCCATTGGTGGTTTTAGACCTTTAGACCTCAATGTGTGTGTATCTATAAATATGTATTCTCCTGGGAAGTGCAATGTGTGTTTGCGTGCATGTATATATGTGTGTGTGAGTGATGAGAGAGGATTCTGGGCTGTGTGCACCTACTGTCACTTTTTTTCCACATGTCCTGTCTATTTAAAGATATTGCAGCAGATTTTGAGTCCCAGTCCAATAAACTGGCACAGAAAAATCCTGCAGTACTGCTGTCAGTCTTTTCTTTTAATTGTGTATATCTCTCCAC
>NW_020524680.1:17500-35786 GCF_003368295.1 Carassius auratus
GTTTACATGAACTAGGCCATAGTAAAAAATTGTAATACTCATACTTGATTTTGCCTGTTCAACTGCTGCAAATTTTTCACCCCAGCACTGTGTGTCTGACTATAACAGCTAGGGCTGCACAATTACTCGAATTTCTTATCGCGATTACAATTATGGATGCCACGAGAACATAAACGTTCAAAGACGCGATTACAAAAATAAATAAATATAAAAAAATGCCCACTTGCATTATTCTGTGTGCTTCAGAGGTGTTTGCAGTGTGGGGTTTAACAAACTCAAACACACTGGATAAAAGGCATTTTGTCTAACTGATAGTCGTTGTCACTCTGTTGCGCACGATAGATATGTTAAATGCCAAACGTGTCAAAAGCAGAACAAAATAGCGGTACTCATTTGAACTGCACGCCACACGGACCTTTTAGCCACTCACCTCAAAAGAAAACAGCTCAGCGCGAGTTTAGAGTGCATGCATTTATTACAGTGACCAGTCGCGATCATGCACTAAACAACACTGTGAAATCCAGTAAGAAGCACTCAAGTTCAGCGCGGAGTTCTCTAATACAAATTATGTCTCTAATTTAAAGTAGTTTAAAGCCAAATAAAATGTAGCTGTTATTTTCATCAACACTGATGCAGAAAGCAGCAGGAGCAGTGCAACAGCGATCCAGTTAGAAGACATTTTGATCCTCAAATCACCTACATTTACCATAGTGTTACTGTAGTAACGGTAACAGTGGTACGGTGGCAGAAAAGTAGGATATTCATATTGAGTATTATTATATTATTAATATAATAAATATGTTAAAGCAGCAATGGAATATAATTACATTATTTTGTTAATTATTCTTTCAATTGATGTCGAATTGTAATTGACTGTCTTTAGGCTACTGTTTTTCAATACAAACACCATAAAAACCATATAATTCGGCTAATTTTTTACCATGGTAATGAGGTGCTGTACTTTTGCTTATGACCTACAAACGTATGAAAGATGAGGCCATTACAATTTCATAATGGTAATGTTTTTGTTCATGAAAATAATGTACATCCCAACTCAAGTAGTGTAATAATAATAATAATATATATATATATATATATATATATATATATATATATATATATATATATATATATATATATATATATATATATATAATATATATTCTCCTTTTATATATATATATTATTATTATTATTACACTACTATATATATATATATAAAAGGAGAATATATATATATATATATATATATATATATATATATATATATATATATATATATATATATATATATAACAACCAGTCTCTTTATCGACTGTTAGAACTCAGAACATAAGTATGGTACAAGTTAACTATTCACTGTACTATTGTATGTATAATACTAGATCTGTAGCTAAATGACTAACTACAAAACAACAGAGGTTTCTTAATCATGCTTTTATGCTCACAAGTTTGTCTCGTGGCTGTTATTTTATTGTATAAAAGCACAGGTTATTGATTTTCAGTACAAGTGCCTCCGACTTAACAAGCACTCCTTTTAATGAGTATTTGCATAAGCACACAATTTGCATAAGAAGCTCCTTATAAACAGATGTTTTTAAAACTTTATAAAAATGCTTGTTCCCCTTTTAGGACTCCCAGTCGCCCCTTCCCAGTGTCCTGTTCTGCCCCACTCTAGAGATCACTGGAATGGGGAGGAAAGTTTATTTGTGAGGGCCATATTATGACACGTAATGTTCCCGTATTATACACTTTTCTGCTGATATGGCCGTGTTGTCGACAACTCCACTGAGCTGGCAGCTCCATGCGGTGTTATCTGCTAAAGTGAGAGGGAGAGAGAGTTTGCACAGGCTTGATTTATTGCCTCTGCAGAGGGGAGAGCGAGAGAGGAGGGGTGAAGAGTGAGAAAGAGAAGCGATATTCTTTCTTTGACTCGCTGGAGTTGAGTGAGACAGGTTGGAGTTTGAGCCTGAGTTAAGGAGGAATCCAAATGAATGAAGAGGTGCTGATTTTTCTCCCTCCTCATCTACAGGAGACTGTTCCCTAACTTCTCTGTTTCTCCACATCTTCTGTGGGCAACCAGTTCTTCTGTGCCCCTCTCCTGGGAACCTGTTATAGACCTCATCTGACCACTGCTCAACAAAAGCCTCTTGGAAATTACCCAGCATGCCTGAGAGTTTTACCTTGATGCTTTTCTGGTGGTGAAGGGAGAGACGTTCCCCCTCTGCTGAACCCCTGCTGTGTTTTTAAACCCTGTTTGAGTCCAAACTCAGCCATGAGAATTCCAACATAGCTTGTGTGAAGCTTTTCCCACTTTATTCCTGTGTGTCTGTTTACACACAGAAATTGCATAACACAATGTATAATTTGTAAGATCAGTTACACATTAGCAATGCCTGACTAGGAAAGTCTAAGCGAATAAACTTTAGGAAATCATTCACTGAATGTAATCCCAGCATCACATTTACAGAAACATGACATGGTGGGGTTTTTTTTTTTCTTTTTTATTTATCATGATAATAATGCAGTGATTTTAATTTTTCTTCCCTAATTCAGTTAAACTAAAGCTTGATTACAATAGAAATAATATACAGTTTAAGACAACTTTAGAACTCTGTGGCGTAAGACACTGAAGAGTTTTGCTTTCTCTGTCCAAAAATATGTGTGTGTAATATTATATTATATTATATTATATTATATTATATTATATTATATTATATTATATTATATTATATTATATTATATTATATTATATTATATTATATTATATTATATTATATTATATTATATTATATTATATTATATTATATTATATTATATTATATTATATTATCCAAGGGACCAAGTCAAAATTATTTCCATGATACTTGTTTGCATTTCATGGATCAACCTAATTAATTCCTTTAAAGGACTTTGGAGAACCAGACTGATCATGGTATGTATCAAAGTATGATGGTATCATTCACCAAATTAGTGCCACAGTACTTTTGAAAAGTCATTCACTCCATCTCCATTGTTTATTTAAATTTTAAATGGATTTGTTCACAAGAAGTGTCTGTTTCTTAAACATTAGACATGCCATACTTAGACATGTGACATTACAGATCTGTATTGACACAAAGCGCCTTTATGTTTGGGAATGTTTATTTAATGAACCATTCATATGAAGTACATAAATCTTTTCCCGCTCTCAGCTGTTCCCAGTCGGACCGTCAGTCTTCCCGTGTCAGTGGCCTTAGGAGGCAGCCCACAAAAGCCCCTCTCTCTTAGTCTCTCTGAGAGCAGCAGGAGGGAGATGGGATCTCTGCTGACGTGAGGCCTCTTAAAACAAGCTCCCGATCTCTTCTGTTTTCCAGATAAAGATTTACATTCTATTGCATGGAAAAGTGGGGTCATTGTTGGTTAATTCGACCTCATCCTGCGTCTGCAACAAGCTTTTTTTTTTTTTTTTTTTTTTTTTTACATTTATACACGTTGTTGCATGTGCATTTTTCTTCCAAATGAGTTTGTGAGTTTCAAAGAATTGATTCTTTAATATAGTATAATAATTGAATCTATAATAATCTTTAATATTCGGGTGACCTGTGTTAAACTGTGCTTATCTGTTAACTGTTAATTTGTGTGTACTGTATGTATCATCATGTCATTCCTGACTCATGGGACTGACTTTCTTCTGTGAAAAGCTTAAGGAGATATTTTTTAGTATATGTGAGCTGCTGTTTTCCATACAACAACAGTAATTTTTGTTCTGTCAGGACCACTATTGTCAAAATAATAGACATTTGGCATAAAGTTTGGTTTGGTGGTATAGTTCTGTTCTGGTCAAAAACTCCCTGCCCATCCATGCAGCCTGTAATGGAGAGCAGCAATAATATCCCCCCTAGGGTAAACCGAACAGAACCAGGCAGATAGAATGAATGTACTTAATGATATTTAAGTGCATGCATTATTCAGGAAAAAGGAGTCTGATTCAGCAAGGAATATCAGAAAGCCAAGTCCTGACTGTGCGAAAGGAGGAGTTGGGGATGGAGGAGGCTAATTTGCTCTTGAGCAAGCGGAAAAGCTGCTGAATAATACTGACTAGAGCTTATATAGGAATGCCACGATAGGTGTCATATTCTTATAGGTCGATGTGAACAGCTGAGAATCAGCTGATGCAAGCTTGACTCACGTGACCTGCCAGAACTAACGCTAACACTTAATTTCTGAGGCTTGAACTTCTTTCAGTTCTTTTTATATCAGCCATGGCAATATTTCTAATCTTCAGTTCACATTTTTAATCTAGTATTTATTTTTTATTTCAGCTTCAAGATTACATTAATGAAAACCATTTTAGTTTTTAGTTATAGTTAATAACAGCAATACTTGTTGGAGCCATGGTCTAGGTGGTTGTAGTGCACATGCTCTAGACTTGTGAAATTTCCTGGTTTCATTCCTTCTCTCTTTCCCTTGTAATTTCCTTTCCCTGTCAACAAAAATGGTGAAAAGCTCAAAAAGAACCAAAAATGGAGTCATGTGCGGTGAAAGCCCTTGTGATTCACTCTGTTGGGTTTAAAGTGACTCCAATGATAGCCTGAGCACTGACTGCTCCTCAGCCTTTATTCGAAGGTTGACATTTTAGCAGACATTGATATAATCCATATCAGTGCTTAAATATGATGGATGACTCACAAGAGCTTTGTTGAATTGTTAGTAGCTCACACAGCAGCTTCTGAAAAAGCAAGTCTGTGCAACGTCTGAAGATCACAGTCATGCAGTCTTTGGCCAGGCATGGAGGGATGAATTCGCTCTTCAAAAATGACATAAGAGCATTAACCACACATTTAACTGTCAAGTTCCAGACCATATTTCACACTTGTTGTGGTGTCCGTCTGTCGGTCTATCTATTTTGTGTTTGAGTACAAACTCTGTTGTAAAATTTCCAGTTGTTTAAGATTGTTTTATAAGGATTTCTAAAAAATATTTTTTACAGAGCTGAGCATGACACACACACACACACAACTGTTGTCATAAAAGTCCTTGACTTTAAAAAGTTCCTTGCAATTTAATGGGTTTACTGAAATTAGATTTTTTTAAATAAACGAATACCCGTTGTTTAAAAGTTTGTAGCAGCACTAAGTAAACTTGTAAATGTTTTTCAAACATTCCATGCCAACAGCTTGTAATCATTTTCAGATTGGATTTTTTTTTAGATATCTCACATTTTACTCCAGGGACTGAAACTTACAAGTGAGCACTTAAACATAGATGATCCTGTGAGTTTAAGAAGGTTTATATGCTGACTTGCTCAGTTTGCATTGAGCACAGGAAGTGGTGCCTCTTCTATCACCTTTTATACAGTAAATGAATGAGTTAAAAAAGAGAAAGTAACTGAGAAAGAGAAAAACATGTACAGAGATGCAAATGTGAGGTAGAGCGGGTGGAAAAATTCCATCATAATCCAGCTGTTGTTGTGACATGAATCGGGTGACCTTTAGCTGTCAGCATCTCAGTCCATTACAGAACATGATTTGCAATCAGCAAGAGAAGAGAAATGCTTGAGTTTGCAGTGGAAGCTGGAAAAAAAAATATATCCACTGACAGAAAGCCATAATGTAAGAGTGGGAGATGGAGGGAGGAGAAAATGAAGAGTGAGTATATGAAAGAGTGAAGGAGCGCAAGTACTTGGCAGGAGCATGAGATGTCATTTTTTTCACTCTGTGTTTGTATGGTGATGTATTGAATGGATTTGTCTGCCTGCCATGAGTGGGAGTGACCCCTGCGGTTTGCTGTTGTCTGGATCACTTTTCATTTTTCACACACTCTTCAAGCCCCTCCTGATGTCCACCTCACCGAGACCGGGAAGCTTTCACCTGGTTCTATGAGATGTGCACAATCAGACTGAAAATTGTGTGTTTGTTAGGCATTGTTACTAGAATCAAACCACGTGGTTTCACCCCTGTTTCTTCACAAGCATGTTAATTGAATTGTGGGTAGTTGGTTTTTGGTTTCTTTCTCCACAAGTGATGTTCACGTTTGTTTAGATGTGATTTATCTATCTTGTTTTTCTATAATTCATGATCTACTAGGGCTGCACAATTAATCGTATTTTAATCTCGATAACGTTAATTAAACGTTAATTAAAAATAATCGTCACAATATCGGCCAGACTCGTTATTTATCCTGAAACGTATTTTTATTTTGGCATTTGCGTTATCTTGCATCGCTAACAAGTCTTCACTAGCGTTCATGCTTGTGGTTGCCAGATTTGAAGAGCTTTAATCCTTCAAGGATACAATTTCTTGCCGGTGTTTGAATTTGTGCAATCTGGTAACCCTGTTCACGCTCACTGTTTATATTGTATTATATCTTTTTTTTGTTTTTTTTTTCATCTGTAACTAAACAATTGAAAATTCCTATAGTTGCAAGTTTGTTGCTTTATTTTGTCAGGCCTTGTTACGACATGACATCAGTCTAATGTGGTGTGAGTTTGAACTGACAGTGTGAAGTTCTCAACCGTGACTAAGATGGTCCTGGCGGTTAATAGTTAAATAGTTAATAGGCGGTTACGAGTTCTACACTACAAGCAGATGCTAGTGCAATAGAGAGAGGAAAAGGTGTCTGACAGAAGGAGACGACTACGGTGAAGTGTTTCTCAGTGAACCGCTGTGTCCGCCCTCGCAGTCACTTAGAGTTTTTGACAGAGCAACTACAGCTTTTCAAGCTTTAAGACTCCAAAGTGCACTTAACAGCTTACTATAACAACGTGTCTTTAGCCGTGCACTCGAGGCCTGCTCCGAAGAGCACTTCCTCAGACTCGTAGGGCAGAAGATGATGTGCTTCTCTTTCTCTTTTACTCTCTCTCCACCGTGTTTATTTTCACGTCGTCATCAGTCACTTCACATCTGATTGACAAGCCTTCAACTGAAGGAAGTGATGCGTCAGGAAGTGAAAGGTTTGCTATCAGGAAGCGATCAGATCTCTGTCTGCGATAGGACAGAGATTGGGCTCGTATTATGTCATGTGATCTTCCTTTCCATCCTCAGAGGGATATTTCTTCATATACAGATGCCTTTGTTAGAGGTCACTGTGCTATCAGAGATCAGGGCTCCACCAACAGAGCTTTTCTTCTCTTGTGGGCCATTGTTTTGCACCCTTATTTTAATAATGCAAAACAGATGCAGACGTTTAGCTTGGGGTTATTTGTTCTTGTGTAGCTGAGTCTCTCTCTTTATTTAATTTATGTCCTCTTGTGTAGGAAAGAAAAATCACAAATGAGATCTCTTTAACATCTCAGTAGTTTCGCTTGCATAGCAATACATTTAAATGGGGAGCAAATGGACTTAAAATTGTTTGTGCTTCTCTGCTCATAATTTTTTCTAGAGCCTACCAAAGTGGGAAAGTTTTAATAATCAAAGTTTGCACTTATCTCTACAGACACAACTCTATTTACAGTTATGTTTTAAGCATCATCTCAGATGCTCCCAAACTTTTTTTGCCAGCTGAACACTTTTGAAAGTTTTCAAAAGAAGCCCTGTAATAGAAAAGCTGAATTATCAGCAGCCATTGCTCTGGTCTTCAGTGTCACATGATCCTTCATTAATTATTCTAATATGCTGGTAAAGTGCTTAATGCATAATGCACTGAATATAAGTATTCATTTCTAAGTATTTAAAAAAAACAAATCTTACCATCTCTTTTAACAGTGATGTGGATTTTTATAATTGTTTTAATTAATTGTTTTTCATGCCCTCACAACCCCCCTGCAGTTCCTTCACGAACCCCATACTTTAGGAAAAATAAACAAGGTCATTTTTGATAGAGTAAATGTATGGTTTTATTAGTGTGTGTTCCATACAACAGGTCTTTGGTCTTGGGAGAATTGCAGTTTTGAAATCTCTGACACCAAAATCTGCAATCATAAGTCAAAAGATATTTTGTCAGCCCGAATCTTCCAGAACCAAACTATCTGAGAGCTACACTATCCACATTTTAACTTATAGCTCTTTATAGTTACTATATGGCAAAAAGTCCTGTCTAAATGTATTTCTCCCAAAGAATTTCTGAACTTATTAGACAAAGTTTGAATGATATACTGAGAACTACATAAAACGCCTGAGCTATGAAATTGCAACCTCTGAGCAATACATTTTCCTCTTGGTTCTTCTGGACGAAACCCTGGCGATGGCATTGAGTGAAGCAACAAGCTAATAAAAAGAAGAGTATGATGATTGTGCTGGAGTCCTCTGCGCTCCAGGGCCGTTATCGTCTCATCCATCCGTCTTAACTCTGCTCCTCATGGTGCTCGGAATGGAATTCTCTCCCCCCTTTGCCCTTTTGGAGAGCTAGCATGTGTGAAAAATTGTTAAGCAGCTCTCTCCTCTGTTTTTCCCCTTCTTTCTCCCTCTCTCTGTCCTTTGTGCTCGAGCGGGCGTGTTCCAAACTCTTGACATCAAAAGAAGGCGTAACTCATCAGTCTCTCACCAGGGAAACTCTTTTCTCTGGACAGCAGAAAGGGGAACATGAGCAAAACAGGATCTGTTCGGGGGCCATGTGGAGCCGTGGGGGAGATTTGTGGCGCTCTGTGTGTGTTTGAGGGGGGCGGAAGGGAGTTGTGGAAACTGAGTGTGCGGTAGCCAGTCTGCACTGGGCCGCTGGAAACATAAACACAGGCTCATAATCACAGCGCTGAATACACAAACACACATGGCCCTCATTCATCAGGTTTTGTTCTTTCGCATATGCACCCTTGCTTCTGTTTTTCCCTCCATTAACTCTTCTGTTACGGTCACCTCTGAACTTCTCCCCAAACACTCCACTTCTGCTTTTTATTCCTCATTTTTCTTCCTTGTGTAGTTTTTGTTTTATTTTGTTTTCTGGGAGTTCCTTCTAGGATTTTTTGTGGTCTCTTTCACATAACTAATATGCTGACTCATTTTTTTTGTTCACTTGTTTGTTCACTCAGCAAATTCACTTACTTTCACTCACCCGGTTAGTCATTATTTTATTGATTTGATCCAGTCGTTCATTAGTTTGTGAGCTCTTTTGCGTGTCTGTTTGATTGCTTGAGGATTGACATTGAGTTTTTGATGGAATTAATGTATGCAACATTGGAGAGACTTTTTCAAAAGAAAAAATTTGATAAAATAAATTTACCACCCTTAAACTTTTGAATAGTTGTGTATAATTTTTATATCAAGGAACTATATCTTAAAGAAATAGTTAAACCCAAAAATTAAAATTCGAGAAATGTAGTATTAAAGCATTTGCTCATCAATGGATACTCTCCAGTGAATGGGTGTCGTCAGAATGAGAGTCCAAAAAGGTGATCAAAACTTCATATTAATCCAAACCATGACTCCCGTCTATAAATTAAGGTCGTGTGAAGTGAAAAATTGCATGGCTTGAGGGTGAGTACATTTTCAGCAAATGTTCATTTTTGGGTGAACTATTCTTTTAACGGTAGTTAAGTTCTTGTGTAAAAACAACAACAACAAAAAACGAATTGTCAGTTTTCCACTAAGGTAAACATTTGTGACACTCTCCCTCTAGTAGACCGTTTACTGTACATTGCCTTGATTTAAATTTCTCACATCATTAAGCCAGAAAAAGACAAATGATAATTCTTACACTGTTATGCTTTACGAGAATAGAAGGTAATCCAGTAAACTCGTGACATCAATGAAATCAAGGAAATTACACATGCAATCGTTAATTTCTGATATTCTGTGAGACTTTCAAGAGGTCTAATACAAAGCTAAAGATGTTAACACATTATCAAAAATCTGCACTTTTATAATAAAACCGGTGTCTTTTATTTGATTGCTGCAATGGCCTCAAACAACAAGCAATTCAACAAAAGCTAAAAATTCAATGCATAGTCCATATCAAGGCCATAGCCACAAATTGAATTCTAAAAGGGGAAAATGTACTATTTTAAAAAGCTGGCATTGAAAAACATGTATTATTGGCGGTTCATGTCCACACTCGGTGTCTGTGCTAGTTACGACACAAGCTCTACATCCTGTACATTATAGAGTCGCTTACAGTATTGGAGAGTATAATTAAATCTAGTATTGTGCAGGACTTGAGTCAACATGTGGACTGGCAATCCACTGATAACTAGATAACATCCTACCACACACCGATAAGTAAATCATTATTTAATCTAAGAGCAAACAACAGAATGATATGATTGGTTCTATGGGGTTTATCTTGCATGGCATGCGAATGTACAATCCTTGTCTTTTTGGGGTCGGAGATAAACATCTGTAATGACAATAACAGACGTGAACTAGTCTAATCAGACAGAACAAAAAGTTGCCATATTGACATCTTTTACAGCTTGGATCAGAGCTGGGTGGTTGAATAGAGGCCTAGGCTAAAGGAGTGTGTGTGTGTGTATGTGGGGTTGGGGAGGGGGGGAGGGGGGGCTTTAATTATGTTAATGTAGCACTCAGGCTCAGTGAGAGAAGTGTTAGTCAGTGGGCAGGGCCAGAGAGTGAACGGAGAGCCATGTGGAGCCCTTTGCCAAAGTTATGTTATACAGTCTGCTGCAGAAGAGCTATGCTAATTCTACTGACGGAACCATTTCACACTACGGGACGCCTGGCTGAGAGGCGAAGAGAGAAGTCTTTTTAAAGAGCGGAAAGAAACATGCTGAGTGCGAATGAAAGAGTGAGTGAAGAATATACAAGTGAGTAAATGTATAAAGGGATGAACAATTTGAGTGAGTCTCCATCATATTGGACTGCATTTTCATAGCAAACCCGTATAACCCCGTATATTGTGTTGTTTTCCTCTCTATCAGAAAACAAAACCAAAAACAAACCTTATACACATTATTTAACTTGCTATCATTTGACACTTTTATCTGACACTGACAATTATGGACTATTTATTGTGATAGTAGCAAAGTATATTAAAACTGTGAATGAACTACTGAGTGAACGAACTGCTCAAAAAAGAAAATCAGTTGTGCTGCTTAATATTTTTGTGGAAACTAATGAATTGACCGTTCCTATAGAATGCTTCGTTTGTGAATAAAAGTATTCATTTAAAATAAATCAATGGTAACACTTTACAGTACGGTTCCAGTGGTTAATGACAGACATGAACAAACAATGAACAATACATTTATTACACTATTTATTACTCTTTGTTAATGTTAATGAAAATACAGTCATTCATTGTTAGTTCATGTTAATTCACAGTGTGTTAATGTTTACCAATGTTAGGCCTGCATGTCACGATAACACATTTTTGTTGTGTGATGCATTGAACCCAGAAATAAATGCGATAAATTATATTATTGTCATTTTAAGACTATTTTATGCCACTAAATATATAATCATAATAATGCAAGAAGGCCTACACACTTTCAAATGACAACAAACTTTTAATTTCTAAGAATATTTAGATCATGGAAATTAAGTTAATATATCAGATATCTTAAAAAAAAAAAAAAAAAAAAAAACTTTTTCTAACAAAAAGTGCAAAGTAGAAAAAAAAGAATTATTCACAAGTAACTTTTGTGGAGATTTTTCCATCTACAGATTTTTTCCAGGACCTTCTTTTCTATGTAAATTAAGGGTGCACTTTATTGCTATTAAACACAATCCATACTTATCAGTCAGATATCCATATGCACAAAGACACAGATCCCTTTTGAAACTTTTGTTTGCAGAAGCATTTCTTTTTATTTGAACTAGTACCGACTACACCACATTATGTACGAGAAGCTGCAAAAGACACAGGCTCAAGTGGAATGCAAAAAAAATGGTGACATTAATTTTTATGTAAATATAATGGGCAATATATTGTGTCACCAACAATTATTAATGTCACATACATATATTGTGCAGTAATTCGATATATTGGTTATTGCAACAGGCCTAACTAATGTTAACAAGCACAACTTTTGATTTTAATAATGCATTAGGAAATGTTGAAATTAACATTAACATGTTCACTAACTAGACTTTGACCCCCCCCCCCCATTCCCTTCTCTATTTATGCTGCTTTTCTTTTGCCCTGTTTACCCCAGGGAGACAAAAAGGCAAAAAGGGGCTGTTTCTTCACCTAATCCCCACCTGGAGGCTTTGTCGGAGACCATGTCTCAAACACACACACACACACACACACAACACACACACAATCTTTTCTCGTTTCATATGTTCCTGCTGCTCATGTATGTTTTGTCTTTTTTTGTGTCATTTGCAAGCATCTTGAATATGTCAAGAATGGGTTTTTTATACTGCAGTGAATCAGTTCAATACGGCTGGTTGTTGTGTGTTTAATAGACTGCTTGTTTTCCCACTGTGGCTGGAGTCCGTTTCCTCTCATATATTGAGAACGAAATAGGCCAAATGAAAGAGTTTAACCTTGGTTTAGATGGAAAGAGGATGATGCTTTCTAGACAGCCTCCCACTGATGATACTTTTAAATGGAGTCGAGTAGGTTGACATCTCCTCTGTTTGCTTTATTTAGATGGGGCATTGAGAGCTGGATTTTATATAACATGCTCTGCCTCTCATATGACAAATTACAGGATTTTTAAAAAAGTGTTTCATGAACAGGCTTATCTTTGCTGACAGGCCTGTAATCGACCAACGCTTTTTTTGGTTAGCTGGAAACAGGAGGTGGTGTATAGTAGTTGAAAAGCTATTGGTTGATGTTTGCAATGGGCAATAAACCATTGCCTGTTTCTATTGTTTAAACTCCAGTTGTAGCTCATCTGACTTGGAGAATAATGCCGTTCCTTTAGACTAAAGTTCTTTCATTATCAGGCACGCGACTTACCTTCAAACCTTTGAGAACAGGGCTCTCAAAGTCTGGTTAATCTAACACTCTGCTTAAATTGCGTTTCGGTAATGGCTCCACACTGACCCACAATGCTAAAATATTAATTCAAGCATTCTTCCTCCCCAGCGCTCCGTTATCATCTCTTGCCACTCACAGGAGCACGACAAGCTCACGGTATTGTCACACACTTTCTATTTCAATTAAAGTGAGCACACAGGGATAAGAAAAGTACCGACAAGAGGAGGGAATAAATACCTGTTAAAATGCAATGTGTGTTTGAATGCGTGCTGCGGACTGATAAAAGATTAAAAGCATTGAGAGTGATAGGGAGTTTGTCGCCACTTTTATCTGCTTTAACATGCTAGAAAAGATGGGACCCAGTCATGCTTCACATCCCTCTTCCCTTGTTTCCTTTTCTCTTTGCATTTTTCATTTTCTTCGATAAAATGATGGGGCTTTTTGGTGTCTTGGCAGGCACTTGCCTCTTCTTACAGAGAAAGATTTTCGGTAATAAATTGACAGCCCAAAGAAGCTTTCTTCACACAGTTTGGGTGTTTCTCATGGCATCTGTGATGAAAGATGGTTCATTTAAAAATTGAAAATATTATACCCCCTCCTAGTATGATTTTTGTGATGATCTAACAGTAGATAACAAAAGCTGAAAAGTCAAGGGTGATGTTTTTTTTATCTCACCCTTTTGATTATTGTGCACTTGTATTAGCTTTCAAGAAAACCTCCTCATTAAGTGTTTTAGTCTCAGCATTGAATTTTAGGAGATGCAGAAAGTAAATACTAACAAAAAAAGGAAGTGGATCTGAAATCTGTTTTGGCAAACCACTTTTTGGAGCTTGATTAGCTATAGCTAGCGGCTATGCTGAATTGATTTTTCTACGGATAGAATTGGGAAGCTGTGTATTTGTGTGTGTGTGTGTGTTATGTGTTTGTATCTCTCTCTCTCTCTCTCTCTTTCCAGGTGTCTGGTGCAGACTTTGTTCTTTTATCACGAACTCTCCGAAGAGTAACTGACAGGTTAATGCACATGAAAACATGAATGCTGACAGACACTCATGTTGTGTGTCCTTTATTTGCACCTGTACAGTTGCCGTCTGTGTCAACAGTATTATGAACTTCTTGCTGGCGGATCTGGATAAATCGACAACTCTAGTGTTTTATGACGCTTTTGTTTTTTTGTCAGGTACACATTGGCCTCTCTTTAGTCTCTTGCTTTTTCAGGTGTCCTTGCATATGTCTGGATTCTTAATTGCCACTTTATGTTTGACTGTTCTGGCAAATATAGCTCGATCTTCATCTCTACTCAAGACGACGTGTCTTCACAAAGAAAATAGCCTTTTCTCCTAACAAAATCAACTCCACATTAAAGACGCCTCTTATCCTCTAGGAGAGGGAACGAAATGTGAGCTTTAAGATGAAAATAAAAAAGAAATACATCTCCCAGTGATTCAGGAAAACATTTGTTTAAATAGAAATCATCTTTCGAGGTTGTGACTCACTCGAAGGCGTCGTGTAAATCTCTTCTTGTCTTGAAGGTATCGATTGAGTCATAACATTACAAGCAGCTGGGTAATTTAACTTGTGGTGGGAGGCTTCTTTGACAATTTTTATTGGTTAAAAAGAAGCCGTATGCCAAAAAAAGATGAGTTCAGCTGATACATATGTTAGTTTAACTTGTGCAAGTTGTTAAAGGCGCAGACAAACTGCACGTCAGACCTTGTGGGTGAATGATTGTCTACTTCTTGAACTTCAAAAGATCTGCTTGTGGATTTACTGCACAGTTGCTGCGGTTTCGTTTCTTTTAGACTGGCTTCCCTGGTTCAGTGGAAAGGGTCAGACTGTATGGACTCTACAGGGAAGCGCCTTGAGGAAACTCAGGTGAACAAAGTCCTTATGAGCACCATTTATATACCTTGCAAGGGTTCCATGGCAGCCTTTCCGGCTCCTCATTAGTTGATTTTAACCTTTCACAGTGACCCATTATGGATCACTGTTGACCTCAGGATAAGGTGACTTATAACGGAACCAGGAAACTATGATTTAAAAGAAAACCAGAGGCCTCCGCACCAATTTAAGAGCTCTCTTAAACTAGAGCCAATGAGCGTAACTTGGAGACGTAACTTTATAATGAGGAGCTATGCACTTGATTGATTACTTGTCTTTGTGACGGCCTGGCTGTGTTTATCTTCAAGGTAGTGCGGCAAAGCTTTTGTGTACCTGTAAGGTCAGATTGCATTATTGCGGTGAATGCTTCATTAGTGTTGGTCGCTGGTGACATTGTTTGTTTTGCATGAAGTCATTTGAAGTGCGGTTAAGTTACTGTAGTTTCTCGTTTATTTAGGCTCAGGGAGAGTCAAAGAGAACGTTCCAGAATCCAACAGGGCGCTGTTTAATCTTCGCAGGTGTAGTCTTTTGTTTTACAAGCGCAACAATTAAAAATTCTATAAAAAGAGGCATTTAATTAGATGATAATATAGAAGTCCTTCAAGTGCTGTTATGTAACTATAGTCATGGTTACCTTAGGCAGATAATGAGCTCCTCATGTTTCTTGATGGTCTGTTAAACCTTTATTAACATTTAACGTTTATTTACCATAACATTTATTTATTTATGCTGGATAACATTATTTATCAGATTTTGCCATGTTTGTAATGAATGTAATTTATTTCATTCATTCCAAATTGTGAAGTAATAGATTTAATGCATTTACTTGAGGGTAAGATTTTGTTAAACATATGTAATGCAATTAACACATCTGCCTCGTTTTCTGAAGGCTGGTCAGAATGAATCTCTCTTAATTAACATTAAATCATGGCTAAGTTATTTTTAAATAAAATGTATGTGTGACTTTTATTAAAAGTCAGTAATATTGTTTTCATGGTGGACTTTAATTTACTTTAATGCTTCACACATCTAAAACAGGCTATCACTTACGAGTAAAGGACATTATTGATTGTAATAAGAATGTTGTTAAATCCATGAAAATTCTCCACATGCATTATGTATTTGTAGTGGCCCAGTTAAAGCTTGACCCCCTGATCTGTCCCCACTGTCCCACCCATCCCACTAAAGGATTGTGAATTAGGCCGAAGGGAGTGTTTGTGAGTGTCATGAAGGTGAAGAGTTCATTGACACACAGGCCTTTTGAAGCTTTTCACTGCTCTTCACTCGGTCTACTAATTGATTGGAGAGCTGCTTGTCCAGCACTCAAGAACTCCTTTGACTCTCACAGAAAGAGGAGGAGGTGAAGGGGGTTTGCTTTAACTGAGTTAAGAGGGAGGGGTAAGGTTCCTCTATAAGGCTTTGTAAGATAGATGGACGGATGGATGAATGGATGTGATGGGTCTCATATTTGGATTGTACATATGGAAAAGTAACGTATATTGCGAAAAAAAGACTAGCTAAGCATTTGGAGGAAGTGACCTCACCATCTGCAACCTCAGGTATAAAATGTATGTGTTTGAGTACCTTCAGAAATAGCAAATTTCCCCCTGTCGGTTTCCAGCTGTTTATCTGTACATACTTGAAAGTCTTCACTTTTACTCCTCAATATTGTCTAGTTCACTTCTTCGAATAGATTTGTTGCTATAACAACATGGGAAATTAAACTGAAAACAAAAATTGCTGCTATAATTGTCTTTTTCTCAGTGAAATCTTGACTGAATTCAGTGTTTAGTGTTTTATTTACCAGCATCCGTTTCTTGTCTTCTCTCTTCGTCAGTGCTAATATGTGGTGACTGGTGAGGAGGTGTCATATATTCATTATGCTGTGCTTTCAAAACAATACAAAAAAGAAAAAAAAAAAGAAACCGTAATTAATGAATAATCAGGCTGGTCAAGAGACAAAGAATGTTTTATTATACAAGACACAATTCAAATAATATAACTTGATACAGGAGTTTAACTGCTAGATTAGCATCCGATGGAGGATTTGGGCTGCTAAAATGCCTTTGCGGCGGCGTCTGAAGAAATCAGCAGCGTTGCTGGAGGCCAGGTCAGAGCCCTGAGGTCTCCTCCAGTCTGATCTCAGCTAAAATCCCCCCGCTGGGTGGGTCAGGTCCTGTGGCGATGCGGTGGGGGGAGATCAAGGAGCTCTCGATGATCAAGATGACTGGCAGTTTCTAGGTGGACATTGTTTACTGAGTTGTACTTCAATTTCCTCTAACAGGGCTGAGTCTCTAGTCAGGATTGTGTGTGATGGGTCCACCGGCCGAATTGCTGGATATACTGCTGAGTTTGCCTTACTGTATTGTGCCAGCTGGTGTGGGCACTCTGAAGATGCCCTCTGGTTATCACACACACACACACACACACAGATGGAGGAGAGATCGCTCTCTTACTGCTGATTCTTCAATTCCAGATTGTAATTATGATATCCACTTAACAAAGTCCTCTCTCTCTCTCTCTCTCTCTCTCTCTCTCTCTCTCTCTCTCTCACTCTCAGATGTTATCTTCCGAGATTTGTTACATCTCATTTTTTCTCAGCTCATCGTTTCTCTTCTGATTTCACCTTGGCTTTTCCCATCTTGCTGCTTTTTGCTTCCTCTTGCCTCTTCTCATTTCTTCTCACCTCGTCTTTTCTGCCCTCATCTATTCTTGACTGTTCGGTCTTTCTTTTCCTTTCCCTCCGATGTTATGCAAAATTAGTTTTCTTCTCATCTTGTCTTGTTTCTTCGCACCTCTACTCTTTTCTCCACTCATCTTTTCTCTGCTTATGTTTTTCACCTCATTTTACCTGTTCTCCTTTTGCCTCATCTCTTCTTTTCTCACAACGTTTCTTCTCATCTTGGATCATCTTTTCTCATCTTTTAATTTTTTTCTCATCTCATCTCCCTTTCTCATCTCTTATTTCTCCTTCTCATCTCCTCTCGTCTCGTCTCTTCTCATCTTGGCTCACTGCTTCTTCTTTTTGTGTTTCACTTCTTCTCACCTCTTCT
Organism: Carassius auratus; assembly: GCF_003368295.1. NCBI lineage: Eukaryota > Metazoa > Chordata > Actinopteri > Cypriniformes > Cyprinidae > Carassius > Carassius auratus. The sequence continues at coordinate 35,233 of NW_020524680.1, forward strand.
CATCTGGTCTCTTCTGTTTTCACCTCTTCTCTTTCTCTGATGTTATCTAACATTTGTTTCTCTTCTCTACCAGCCTTTTCTTTTTTTCTCATGCAGTCTCTGCTTTTCGTTTGAAATGTTTGTGATAACTGCCCCATAACCACGAATGTCTTCGAGGTGAGAACGGAAGGTAAAACCGGTTTCATCTTGTTGGTGGTTATTCATCTTGTGTGAGATGCCTTGCTTGAACGAACTAGACAACACTATTGTTCTGCTTTTCTTCTCCCCCTCTTTTGATGCATTTTGCTCTCTTTTACTCACTTTTCATTTTCTGTGTCTGCCCTCTCCTGTACTTTGCTCCATCTGTATGCTTTTGTCCTATTCTTTCTGTCTCTCATCTCATCTCATATTTCTCTCTTTATCTTGCCTTTCGTCTGCTCTCTTTCCCTCCATCTGCCGTCTGAGAGCTGGCGAGCGTTCTGAAGGTTCTCCGCTGGGGGGAAGGCTTTCTGGAAAGCAACAAAAGGATTTAAAAATAAGTTTGGTCTTTTCCTTATTTTTAATGAGCCCCTGAA